>NW_012026855.1:1466541-1470075 GCF_000956235.1 Wasmannia auropunctata
AAAAAGCAAATTAAGGTAAAGATTCACTCTTTCGAAAGCTGTAAAACTGCATTTGCATGCGATTTTAATTCGCGCCATGGAAACTTGTCAAAGTTTGTAAAAAATTTTGAGATTTGTCGGGTCTCCTTTTCTATCCGTGTAATTCCATGAAAAATCAGTAGGATCGTTTTCTAAAGTACCGATTTGAAAAGTAGAGATTTCAAATCGGTTTACAATTTGCACTGTAAAATGCTTTTTTGAATATCTCGATACAATCATTTTTGACGAAGTTGAAGACACTCTCTTGAATTTTGCCTATTTTTGGAGGGTAGAGTAAGTGATGCTTTAATTTTGTTGAGAAGTGTATAATAAAAAAAAATCATCGTTTTAATAATGCATTATTCAAATATTTATATATATTAACAGTCAATAATTTCAATCAATAGTCAATAATATAACGACTCTTCAGTCACTAGTTCCGAAAGGAACCCTATAGGTTCTTTTGATAGTCACGAAAATTTGCCCAGGGTTGACGATCTTTAAAAGTATCTCGTCGATATTTTATATATAATGTATATTAAATATAATTTTATGTGAAAATCTCTTTAATTTTAATTTAACGCGCCAATTTGATCCGTCATTTTATTACCACCAATCTCCGTTGGGGTTCCTATTGTCGCTAGTATCGCTATTGTATGTATGATATACAGTTGAGTTGCTCTTCTAATAGTGTAATGAGAGGCATCTATCGACTATCATCCGCCATTTTTTTCGCTCTTTACGCTTCCTTCTTCCACACGGTTAGCTGCTGAGGTCGGGTTTTTGTATAATTATAACATAATGGTGAGTTATTTCTTTTCAATATTATGTTTATTTAATAAAATAAACTGTAATACACATCAACAATTAATTGGAAACCAACGAGAAAGCGAGATGTTAATTTTCCAGAGAGATTCACTTACCGCATGGTTAGAACAAATTTCTATCGAGAAATCGGCATATTTCGTTCATATAGTTTTATCACTATCTCTTTTGAAAGCATATTCTATTTTAAGATCATATTTTTATGTTTTGTGAATATTTCATATTTTATTATATGAAAGAAATAAGCAAATATCTTTACACGTAACAAGATTGATTACGAACATAATGCAGATATATATTACAATTTAATTACAAATTATACGCATGCTTATTACGAAGAAATAAGTAGGAATAGGTGAATAAATTTTCTATGATGAAAGCTTCAGCTCACTTTGATACAGAAATGAAAAAAAAAACTTTACCCTGTTAACTCATTCTGAAGTATGAAAGAGTAACTTTCGAAATTTCTTATTTTTGCTTTTGTTCTAATACTTAGTGCTCCTTCGTAGGGTTTTGTCAAAGTAGTCAAGAATAAACAGTACTTCAAACGGTACCAAGTCAAATTCAAAAGGCGCCGCGAAGGAAAGACTGATTATTATGCTCGTAAGCGGCTGACTATTCAGGACAAGAACAAGTATAATACACCAAAGTATAGGTTGATTGTACGTTTGTCCAACAAGGATATTACGTGCCAGGTAATTTGAAATAATACGCTTAAATTACGATTGAATAGAAACTTGGACTGATTAAGAATAGCCTTTCATGACTACAATTTTTATGCAATGTATATTAAATTTATGAGATAATTACACGATATCTAATAACGGATATATTCTTACTCAAGGTTGCCTATTCAAGAATTGAAGGGGACAGGATCGTATGTGCTGCATACAGCCATGAACTTCCCAAATATGGAATCAAAGTCGGTCTTACCAACTATGCATCTGCTTACTGCACCGGCTTGCTTCTGGCTAGGAGAGTAAGTTGTCTTCACTTTTTTATAAAAATATATCTATGCAATATTTGTTGCAATACGTTGCTAAAATGATGACACTCTCAGCTCGCTTTGATGTTTCTATGAAGAAAACACGATTGTTCCCTGTTATCTTGTAACCTGATTAGCAATAACTATTCGAATACTTGCATAAAATCATTAATTACTGTGTTATACTCAACGTGAAACTTTTTTTCATAGCTTCTTAAGAAGCTGGGTTTGGATACCTTGTACGTGGGCACCACAGATGTGACTGGCGATGAGTACAATGTCGAGGAATTAGATGATGGCCCAGGTGCCTTCAGATGTTATCTGGACACGGGATTGATGCGCACCACGACGGGTGCACGAGTTTTTGGCGCCATGAAAGGTGCAGTTGACGGCGGTCTCAATATTCCTCATAGGTAACAAGAAATCTCATATATTTTAACATAATTTAATTTACTTTGTATTAATTTATTATGTATCAATTAATAATTTAACATTTTTAAGCTCTAAATATTTCTTCTCAAATGTAATAAAAGTAATTTTTATTAATTCTGTACTAATTAATGAAATGCACATGGAAGTTGATTTTATAATACACGTACAATTTAAGTTTTGAGATTTGTTTTTGATCTTTGTGTTTGCTAGCGACTTGTAAATTTATGTAAATGAAATAGAATTAGTATGTCAATGATATTGGTTTAAAAAATATAATATATTATTACATTTCCATTGTGCACATCAATAATCGTTATCGTTTTATTTTTATAGTACGAAGAGATTCCCTGGCTATGACAGCGAATCGAAGTCGTTCAATGCAGATGTACATAGACAGCACATATTCGGTCAACACGTCGCGAATTATATGAGAACTTTGGAAGAGGAGGATGATGAAGCTTTTAAGAGGCAGTTCTCGCAATATATTAAGCATGGTATCTCTGCAAATGATGTAAGTAGTTGCAATGCATTTATGAATATATGTACACGATTTTTTAATGCATGCACGTCCAATTAAAAATTGCTGCTTAGATTGTTTTATATCTATGTAGTGTCGCTGTTGGACAACAGCAATCTTCATTGGTTGGAAAATGTAAATGCATATGTTAATGCATTTATTAAGACAAACCTGTGTTACATATATACGTTATTACGTGTATATAAACAAACGTTGAGATAATATTTAAAAGAATGTTTCTTTTAATAGATCGAAAACATATACAAGAAGGCCCATGAAACCATCCGTACTAATCCAGAACACACCAAGGTGACGAGAGAAAAACCACCCATCAAGAAGAGGTGGAACCGTGCGAAATTGTCATTATCTGAGAGGAAAAATCGTGTGGCCCAGAAGAAAGCCTCCTTCCTCAAGACTTTGGAGGAAGCAGAGGTGTAATCATTTTTCTTTTTGGATCATTTTTGCAATGTGTACACAGATTTGTGTATAAATTGATCAAGAATAAAGAAAACTTATACAAATACCATGAATCTATTATAGTTGCATATTAATAATTTATACCAGACATTTTTATTTATAATAATAATTTACCACTAAGATACAAGTCTTAATCAGAAAGGCCGTAGCCGGATAAGGGGGGCAATCTGCCCTCGCGCCGATCATGACCATTTTTTACAGTTTAGTTGCTATCAATATCAGTTACAATTTTACCAAATATTAGCCCTTAATATTTAACCGTTGGGGTGTGAGAAATAAA
>NW_012026855.1:1470125-1470544 GCF_000956235.1 Wasmannia auropunctata
AGCAGAAGCCTGTAAATGGAACTACCCAAAGGAAAGCTTCGCCGATTACGCTATGAAAAAACAAAAACTGATCCAGCCTTTACACTTAGGACAAAAAGACATTGTCAATCTTCTTATTGGAGGGATCATGAACTTTGCGGTTCGAGGAGCTGCTGCGTCGTTAGAGGCACCCACAGTCAACAATTTTTTGAAACGGATGGACTCACTCTTGAAGGCATACGGTACAGTTCCAATTAAAAAATCGTCTCCAACACCAAATCGGAAGGAGAAACCGGAAGAGCGGATAATTACAACACTCAATCCACTGGAAATAAAACCATCTCCAACGACAGCGGTCACACTATCCTGCAGTTACTGCAAAGCAAAAGGACACACAAAAGACGACTGTTGGAAACTTAAAAGAAGAGAGGCATCAACAT
>NW_012026855.1:1472829-1473333 GCF_000956235.1 Wasmannia auropunctata
GACGTGTGCTCTTCCGATCTCCAGAATAAAGTATAAAATATCTTGTAAACTATTGATTTTTCAATAATTCTACCGAATAATTTTTATATGCAAAGTAATTAAAGGAATTATGTTAAAATAAAAAAATAATTTTATTTTATTTAAAAAAGTAAATGTGACTTTTATATCTTTTTGTGCCTCTATTTAGAAAAAATATTAAAATACATTCTTCTCGAAACTATATTTCACTTTCATCTATAATATTTTTATAACATATCTTAAAAACGTAATTAAAAAAGACATTCGCTAGACGTCTAAAAAGGGACGTATTTAAGACTTGACTAAAAAAAACGATTTTATGACATCTTTAAGACATGTCTTAAAGACGTATTTAAAACAGACATTCACTATACACGTTTAAAAAGAGACGTCCATAAGACTGGACTGAAAGACGACTTTATGACGTCTTTAAGTCATGTCTTAAAGACGTTTTTAAAAAAGACATTCGCTAGACGTTTGAAAAGA
>NW_012026855.1:1473383-1474873 GCF_000956235.1 Wasmannia auropunctata
TGACTTGTGTTTTCTCTATATCATCTGCAGTTTGAGATTCTTTTGTTGAAAGATCAAAAAATGATAGAACTTCAGGTGATATTGGTACTTCCAAAAGCGATTTACCTTAAAAATATACATGAGAATAAAATAAATAACAAAATTTATAAATAATTTAACTTTCTGCATACTTATAATTTTTCTACATTATTAATATACTTACTTATTTCATCACAAATTATTAGTCCACCATTTGGGCCAATAGTTATTTCTTTATCAAGCGTTAAAGAGTCATATTTATTACCGATTATGTATGTCTCAGGAATGAAGCTTTCTTCCAATGTGGAGCTGAAAGGATACATTGATAAATACTGATACTGATAAATCGGCAAAATTATTAAATATAATATAATAAAATAATATAATATAATATAATAAAGTCTGATAAAATTAATGGAATAAAGATTCTCACCTTGATCTTAGGTTATACGACAGCCCTACACTAGAACTCATAGATCTAAGAATCAATGGATGGAGCGTAGAGTGGATTCTTTGGCAAGGGGGTTGCCAAATTTGTGGTAAAGGGAATGAGAGCGTTCTCTTCTATCCGCTTATCGTCTCTTTCTACAAGAAGACCTCATCGATTTGGTAACGAAATTAACCAAAGACGTCCGAACAATCCGAAGATACTCGAAAACGATAAAAAAGAGCATTTTGAGGTTTCGAACGTCGCGTTTTCAGCATTTTGTAATTTTTTAAGAAGTTTTGTGCCAATTTTTACACAATGCCGACTTGCATAATTTCGGACTGTGATAATTGGACTGATCAAAAAAAAATGCGACGCGCAGATCGAACTGGAAGATTATGAAAGAATTTCATATCATAAGTACGTCGTTTGTATGCGAGTTTTAACTTAGTTTTATTTATAAACGTTATGAAATGTATTAATTATTATGTATTAAAAAATATGTATATATATATATTTTTCTAAATTTTTAAGTTGCATACATTGTCAGGTAATAGGTTATATTTTTATGTATTTCAGATTTCCTCTTGAGCCATATAAACGCCAAATTTGGATAGCAAGTTTAGGGCTACATAAATGGGATCCTTCTAAAACAGCTACTATTTGTTCTTAACATTTTGCAGTCAGCGATTTTGTATTTTCAAAATTGGTGCACGAGTAGGCGAACATTGAAAAAAATAGAAGTACCTTCAGTAAATATCCATGTGGCTGTAAGTGTAATAATTTGATCAAATCGTCTTTATAGTACAAGAAATATTATAATATTATATTCAGATTTATCGACCATGTAAAACAAATACATCGCCTGATGTCAGTTCCATAGCTGTACAAAATGAAGCAAGCATCGAAGCATATGAGCGTGAAGAAAATAAAATAAGTCAGGAGACACGGTAGTGGCTTGATGTCAAGTGTTGAAAAAACTATAAGTATAAATAAAATATAATATAAAATATATGTATGCATATAAAAATGATATGTCATATAT
>NW_012026855.1:1474923-1478798 GCF_000956235.1 Wasmannia auropunctata
AATATGTTGTATGCCGATATCGTTAGCTGTAAAAATTTATCAATTACAGTCGAATGTGAAAAAAATACACGATTTGAAGAAAATAACGGACTTATCGTGAAAAGTATTGACAACGAATTTTGTGTTGCGTGTTATTTTGTTATTACGCTTAATTGTGAAAATGTGTCTTGTCTCGTATTTATCAAAGTCGTAAAAATGGATGGAAACTATCATTATTATCGAATTTTATACGTAAAAATATTCCATTTCTTTCAACAGTTGTCAAATCGTGAGTTTTCTTACCTGAATAAACTTCACTTTACATGTTTTTTACGACTATTTACTAACTTTCAGGGGGGAAAAGGATAGTTTCCATCCATTTTTATAAGTTTTCTAAAGTGATCCTATTTATTAATTTTATCCAAATCCTCTTTATTTAAAAATGGCACACAACAAACTTTTAGGTGTTATTTCTCGCTGTTTCTCACTTATGATTAATAAGTGTGAAGTGAATGATTTAATTTTGTTATATATATATACATATAAAATCATTTTTACACGCATCTGATTTCGTCACAAGATCCATTATTGAACATGGCGTAAGATTCGCGCGAAATCAGTTTTGTTTATCTTGCATTCCGCTTCTAGTTAACAGTATAACTTTTACTTTCTCCCGTGCTATTGAACGATGAACGAATTATTTTCGTGTATATTTCTAATTTATTAATTTTATCATATACCATATATACAAAATCTAGATAATATATATAAGGAACATTTTGCATATTATGTATATATTATTTTAAATTCTGGACGTCAACATTATTTTTTCTAATATTACATTTTTTTATAATATCCTCATAAAAATGTATGAAAAATTCGGCTATTTCGAAATTTTGTTTAATAATAAAAATATAATGAATAAATCTCGTATTTTCAAGGTTCAGTTCGATATGAAATCGAACGTTTGGTGTTTTATTAATGTATAACTGCGAATAAGTGACATTTATTTAGGATGAGAAAACTGTTGAAATATTTTATGCATGATTTTAACGAAAAAGTGATAATCTACTACGAGAACCGGGTAACCGACCTTGCGCGTCAAGCAAACCGTTTTGAATATCCGCCATGGAAGGTATAGCCTTCACTTCGCCGCGTGCCGCTAAACAAGGTGGCGATTTCAATAAACGTCGCGCTACTCGGTTGATGTCATCCTTAGATATTTTATCTGTAAGCATTTTTTTTGTGAGTGTTATTGAAAAGCCGGAATTTCATTAAATTACAAAGAGCTTTGCAACACTTACCAATGGCTTGTATAAAATATTCTGGCCGTTTTCTGGAGCCAGTCGCTAGGACCTGTCTTCCAATATCCTCAAATACAACAGGCCGTTGTTCCAGATTCATAAGTAGCATCGACTGCAACTGTTTCTTCGCTCTCTGTACGAAAGATAAAAGAATAAAAAAGAATTCTTTTCATGTACATGATTGATATCAATAACTGATTCGGAAATGTAAGGCAATACCATACCGCTAATTCACTATCCGAGATTCCATTTGTCATGGTGACCATCTCATGCACAATTACTTCCACCATATCCTTCACATGAGACGGTGTGCATGAGGCGTGAATACAAAATAGACCAGTATCTGCATAAGCATGGTTGTATGCGGTTGCACTGTACAACCAATGATACCTGTAATAAAACTTTCTTGATGTAATGTTCTCAATTAAAAGTCTCAGAGCAGGTATACAATAATTACTTGTATATCTGTTATTGATACGAAGTTTATGAACTACGAATTTATTCATTTTTTTGAATATTTTAATTATTACAAAGTTAATAGAGAAAGGTATAAAGAGATATCGAATAATTATTTTATATTACAAACCACTGCCCTTTCTTTATATCTCAATAAAGCATAAATATATCTTACTTATTCAACACATTGGTGTACAAACGCGTGTACATGCCTTTTCCAGGACCGCCAGCGCTAAAACTGCCACCACCTCCCATCATCATGTTTAATACACACATAGCAACAAACTCTGAATCTTGATGAGAACAACCTTCTAAACCTATTACAACATGTGATAATTCGGGCAAGCCACTGGGTCCTGCGTAAATTGGCACATTGCATTCCTCCTATTAAATACATATAAACAAATTCTTCATCTCCCTTAGCTTTCTCGTAAAAGTAAAATAATTTTTATATGCACTTTATATAGATGATCATACCAAAACATATCCTCCAGTATATTGTGCAATGGACATATCGACAGTATTTGCATTATTTGGCAGAATAAGATCAGATTGTTCCTCCCAGATAGGTTTTTGATCTACAAAATATCTATACAAAGATTACTATATAAATAAAAAGTTTAAAAAACTTTTGTAATATATTAATATATCGTATATTAAAATAATCTAATGTATTACATAAAAATGATACTATGAATATGTTTAGTTTATATTGAAAAATTTATAAAATTAAATTAAAAAAAATTATTTATAAATTTATTAAATATTCTCATAAATTCATTTATAAATTACTTGTGCCATCTATAGAAAATTTATTACTTAGTATTACTTAGTAACTATTACTTAGTAACGGCGTGGACCAGGTCATCATGTTCAACACCAACTCCAGCAACTACCATTCTACTCGGTACATAATGATGCTTGAGATATGTATGTAAAATTTTCCTATCAATTTTTTCGATATTCTTTTCTGGACAAATCTTGGGCAAACCTAATGTGTTCTGTCTATACGCAGCCTACCAATAACAGATCCATATATAATTATTTCCTTTTTTCTTTACAATAAGAAAATACACTTGTAATTTTGCTAGGATATACCTAGAACGATTCTTTTGAACTCACAGAATGAATCATGTCCATCAATATAGGCTCTTGTTCTGGCCTAGTATGTAAAGATTCCAATTCAAAATGTACCGTTTGTCTGGCAATTCGTACCTGGAAATGATTTAATTTTATATATATATTAGACTGACCTAAAAAAAAAATATTTTTTTTTAATCGGTCTCAGCTCAAAAGCTTCCATTTCCATTTTATGCCAAAAAAAACACCCTGAATTTTTATTAAAAAATGTTAAGATTTAGAGATCGCCAGTAAACAATTTTTAAATCAAAGTTTTGATTTTCCTTAATACACGTTTGATTTGATGCAAAAATGACTTAATCTGGATTTTAAATGTGGTACTGTATGTTTTTTTGATCGCTGAACACGATGCAATAATTCATTTAGTTTTACGATATACGCCTTAAGAAATACTGCCCGATTAATGTGAAAAAATGACCAAATTTCGAATTCAAGGTCGATTTTTGTAAGGTTTTAAGCGTTCAAATGGGTCGTTACTCCTCTTAAATTGTAAGTCTGTTTACTCTTGTCAGAATAAGATTTAGTTGGAATTTTCCCGGAACCTCTTACAGGGTCTTTAAAAGTTTCATTTAACTGAATTATTAATACGTTTTTAAGGATAAAAAAATTTTTTTACAAATTCTAAAGTATATGGCTTTGTGATCTTGATATCCCCACATCAAATGCTTCAATTTGACAATAAAAAATTCTTTATTACAAAATGAAATGAGTAACTACATAATAACAAAAATATGATTTAATTAATTGAAATAAACTACCTATATAAAATAAGGAATGGAATCATATATAACAAAGATAGGAATGAAATTTTAATGGAATCATAATTGCTGATCTACATAATTCACAATATATTATCGAAAATTTGGAAAATCGTGGATTTATTTTATATATTTTATAGAAAAAGCGATAATTATGTGGAGATTTTCCTATAAAATTGTTTATTAGAGAGATTTTTGTTATATATGATTCTATTACTTATTTTATATAGGTAGTTTA
>NW_012026855.1:1478848-1480366 GCF_000956235.1 Wasmannia auropunctata
TGACTGGAGTTCAGACGTGTGCTCTTCCGATCTCATTATACTTATATTATATTATTGCTATAATTAATTATATATTTATTTATATTGTTAAAACTAATCATTTATTTTAGTAGACATTTATATATTACATAATTGTTATAATTGATTATTTATTTTATAGAAAGATGAAAGGATCCATCTACATTTACTTATATCTTTATTTATATCTTTACTTATATCTTTTATTTATATCTTTCCGTGTAGACGTTACACAATCTCTTTCATGAGCTCAGTAAAAAAATTACGAAAATAAGATAACATGCAACGGGCAATTCTTTTCGAGTAAAAGATCCTCTGTGAATAGGTATTAATCCGAAGTATATATATCATTCATAATTCACTCAAGGAGAATCTTGTTATATATTCTATTCTCGATGATTTTTTTATTGAGCTCATAACGGATATAAACCATCTATTAGACGAATCCATATTACAGATAAGGTATTATTATCCGAAAGAATTATTTTTTATATTATTTTTATATGTTACATTACAATTATAACTTTTAGTAGAAAGATGAAAGGCCAGATCTATCTACATTGCCTCCTTTATCTATATCTTTCTGTTACACAATTTCTGTTACAAGCCCAGTAAAAAAAAACACGAGAATGGGATAATATGCGACGAAGCATTTCTCCTTGAGTAAAATATTCTTCCCGAATAGGCATTAATCCGAGGTATGTTATAACACTACAAAATGCGTGATATCGTTATAAAATTGACTTAAAAAAAAAAGTAAAAAAAGGATGTCAAGTGTAACCGCGCTCCTTGAAAAAAAAACTTGTATCCAAATTAAATATAATTTTTTTAAAAGATATTATAAAACTTAAATGGTGTCCTTCTTTGTACTTTGATGTTAACTAACTTTACTTCAATGATCAGGAGACGCGGTAGCGTCTCCCACCAAGTATATTTTTTCGCTACATGACGGTCAGGAAATATTTTTGTACTTACAGAGACGCTACAGTGTATCCTTTACCGGACGGATAACGTTTCTGTAGGAATAAATTATTATATCTTTTAATTATATGGATATTATCGGTAAATGCTTATTTTGTGAAAAAATCTATATTTTTCCAATCACAATGCTGTAATAGCGATGTCCATAAGTGCATTTGATGCATAAGCGCATAAAACGTATGCATTTTTGTGCCCTATAATATGTCATTCGTCGTCGTCGTCGTAATAATTATAATTTCGTCGCTGTGTTGTCTTTTTCTTCCCTTTTTTTCATAAAATTTCAATGTTGTATGGTCTCTTTGGTCTTCTATATCGTCGTCGTCGTCTTCTTCTTCGCAAATTTCAATCTTGTCCCTCGTCTCTCTTTTGGCTTTCTTGTTTCTCTCACGACTTTCTCGTCTGTTTCTCTGCTTTCTCGTCTCTCTCACAACTTTCTTGTGGTCATCGTCGAGGAAGTGAGTGTCTACGTGTTTGCCATCGAGGAATTGAGTGTCTAGGTGTCATCTAGGTCTTCGCCGT
>NW_012026855.1:1482378-1482929 GCF_000956235.1 Wasmannia auropunctata
TCTATTCGCCACGTTCTCTGTTCTAAGTTATAATAAAGAGGGTGTTTTTGCGTTCGTAATTTGGTGTTCCTTTCATTTCCCTGCGGTCTTCCGGTGCGCGTGCGCGAGCGCGAGTGCGGAAGCGCGAACGTTACGCGAGCGAGTGCGTGAACGCGATATTCACCGCCCCGGGCGTAACAGTATCATCTTAAATATATAATATGACTTCGAAAAAAAACTGTTAAATCATTAAAAAAACCTAAGTGGCATTATCTTCAATATATAACAATCACGGAAAATTATTTTGTAATTAATCCCGAAAAAAACTATTGTATCAAATTAAACAAACAAAGTCCAAGTTGTATTACCTCTAACGTATACATGATTTAAAAAAAATTTAATTTAATAAATTAAAAATATAATATTACCAAAAAGAAGTGAAATCAAAATATTATTTCAAGTATATTTATTGTAATTGAATTAAAAACTAAAAAAAATAATATACTTCGAAAAAAATATTGTATCAAATTAATCAAATAAAATTCAAGTTGTATTATTTTTAATGTAAACGT
>NW_012026855.1:1483557-1484058 GCF_000956235.1 Wasmannia auropunctata
ATGTAATAAAAAAAGTAGAACAAAAAAAAAAGAATTGAAATTTTATTGTACATAAAATTTGGATTAATTTTTAAATATAAGTCTTGTTTTCTTGTATGTTTGTTGCGCGTATGCATATATATGTATATGCATTGTATGTGTATATACACAAATACATTTGATTGAAATAAATTCACTTGATATATTCTAAAGTTCTCTGCAAATCCCATTTCTCATGTTTCCTGATTATATATTACGTAATTACGTAAAATTATTATTTGAACATGTTATATGGTTATATTTTTAAATTTCTATATTTTTTATGTACGAAATAATGTTTATAATTATAATGTGTAAAATTATATAAAAGTTATATAAAGATAGAATTTATTTTAAAGTTTATAAAATAAATATTTTTTAAATACTATTTTGCCACTTATTTATTGATTTATAAATTTAAAAAATTGTTTTTTTTACAGTTATATTAATAATAAATACTACAAAAATATTTTATTTTGTGCT
>NW_012026855.1:1484108-1486240 GCF_000956235.1 Wasmannia auropunctata
ACACACACACACACACACACACACACTACTCTACATATTCTCTACACACATATGCTGTACACAAGAGTTTGATTATTATTAATGACGTGTAATTTAATTAAATAATAGAATATACAAGCTTTCTTATAGAATATTATACATTATACACACCTCCTCCTCTGTAATTTGGGGCCTTAAGACAATGTCACCTAGAACTTGAGTTACTATATCCAACCCGCGACGTTCCGCCGATGCTGCATAGACAAATGTGTCGCGAGATGCTTGACAATCGCATATACCGCCATGTTTTTCTAGAGCTAGCATTATCTTATCCTTGCTGTCAAATGTGTTTGTAGACTGTAACAAGTAGAACAGCGTAATTTTGTACAAATTTATAGGACATATGTAAGAATATTAAGAAAGACCATTAATTGCAAGATGGAATATCTATCAATATATTTAAAATGATTGAAAAAGATTGTACCATAATATATGTATATTATACCATAATATATGTAATATTATAAGTACGAATTAGAGATCAACAATGTTTAACATATACTTGCTTATTATGTGCTAAGATTAATAGTAATACTTGATGAAAGAATCTTACACTAAATGCTAACTTTTCAAGAAAGTGCGAAATGCCGTTGGGATATGCCACTTCATATCGCGGCCCCGAGTCAATAAGGACTGCAAATCAAGATAATAATATAATATTATGTATACAAATTTAGTACAAGTTGATACAATATCGAAATTATGCTCAACTTACCACCTATGGTGCAAAATTGTCCAAACCTATTTTCGGACGCGACTTTTAAGCCATTTGTTAGAACTGTGATCTGCGTTGTTTGATGCTCCTCTTTTGCAGTCGAGTAAACGGCTCTCGGCAAATTCGGGATAGGTTCTGTCAACGGTGGAAATGATGTAACAGTTTTCTTCTGATTCTCCTTCAAATCAGGAGGTATTCTTTGAGAGGAGAAGTTACATCTTTGCCAGACATTGAGATATTGCGAGCAGGTTGAGCTGAAAACAAACAAAGAATATATATATATATATATGTGATAACAATAACAATATTTCCATGCAATAGGCATATAAATGTGTTTACATTCCTATCTGTATATTTTCCTCTTTTATGTCCATTCCTGCCAATGTAGATTAACTTTCAATCAATCAATAGTCCTATTACTCTTGACAGAGCGTAGTGACCTCTTCTCTCGTATTTCTGCGATATGCGCTATTTACACTTTTACGCAGATTAACTTTAATCTTTGTTTAATGTATTTTCTATCTTTTATTAATTCTAACAATTAAGTCCATTTCTTTCAATGTAAATTAATTTTAATCTTTAACTCCAATTCCAACTCCAATGTGTAATGGCTTCACTCTGAACTGAGTAACTTTAATCACAATATAATTTACTTCAATCTTTAAATTTTAATCACAAATAAATTAAATTTACTGTTTATTTTTTTGTTATTCTTAGACATTCTAGAAATAGATAAAAAGTAAGTTAAAAACCGAGACTAAAATTAATTTACATTGGTGGAACAGACATCAGAAAATGATGGTAAGTTAAAGTTGATCTATATTGTTAGAAATATATTTGGACATTAGAAAAATACACTATTCTATAGCTTCGTTTCACGAATGATTCAATGTCACATTGTCACAGTTACCTTTTTTTAATCGTAACGATTAATGGCCTTTGCAACATCCTCGAAAACATTTTGTCAACCCGGAGAGAATTGTAGCATACAGTTGTAATTCTGACTGGCGCTGAAAGCTATAGAGATATGCTCGAAGATGTATCTACGATGAAGATGTGTCTACAGAAAAAAAATGACAGCAAATCTCACTTGAATTTCGTGCTTTTTTTGTACAAAGGATTAGCGAGTGAGAATTCGTGCACGCGTTCAGTAACAATACATCATCTTTATTAATATATATAGATAATTTCAGTTTTGCGAAATATTAGGTTAGAGATTGCGCAGTTTATAGATGCGTGCCGATTTGTTTTTTTCAGCTTCTCAGAGCTAGAGTCCTAGATTATCAGAGAAGCGCGACCGGCTTATGGCAGTATCGCAAAAGTACTAGAAAATATTAAAAATGGCGTCGAATGACCAATCATAAGATTGATTTATTCG
>NW_012026855.1:1486291-1486649 GCF_000956235.1 Wasmannia auropunctata
TTCCATTATTTCTTTTCTTGTTATTACCGAACTGTGTATTAATTCCCGCTATTTCTTACCGCCTTGCTACGCGGCTAATAAACAGCATCATTGTTATTTTCTTAATTGAACGTACGAATTCTTTCGCCCGACCAGCACCATCCTATCGCCCGCCATCTGATTCGCCCTTAGTCTCGCCCTGCCCCTCTGCCGTTAGGTAGAGCCGGCCGGCCCTCGTGCGATCGACCTCGGGAGTGGCGTTTGTCCGCGGAGTGTAGAATATTGTCGCGCGTAAAAATATTTCTCGCGCTATCGCGTTAGCGTTGCGTTTTGCGAGAGACGTGCCATCGCGCACGTCTGGCGCCCAAGTTTCGCGTCG
>NW_012026855.1:1486699-1488066 GCF_000956235.1 Wasmannia auropunctata
TGCCCCCTGACGGATTCACATAGAAACGTCTTAACCAATAAACTGCGTCTATATGGGTTGCAGGAACCTTTTAGCGTGGGTTATATTCTGGGGAATTTAGATTGTAGAATTTGCCATACCATTGTTACATTCATGAATAAAGCACAGGAATTATTAAAGATTAATCTATAATTAAATATGAGCTGGGACTTGGGAGACTCTCCCTCTTTTCTTAGATCGTGAAGGTGACGCTGACCTTCCGTGCTGGGAAAACAAGAAGATCGAAATAAGGACTTCCAACCCCAATAAGGAAGATCCCTAGAAATTTGAAACCGTGGTACTTGGATCCTAGGGATCCGAAATCCAGTGGGGCAAAAGAAGAAGAAGAAGGCCTCTGGCACTTAGCACATTTTCAGTAGTTTCATGTGACCCTCTTATCGTCCGAAATCCGCTAGGGGCGCTAATAGTCTTATGGTGCATTCTTGATAGTAAAGTGAGGTTATTTTTACCACATCCGACATCGCACATGTGCCGCACGCACGTCGTTGAACGCGATCGAATTTAAATAAACGCGGTCGCATGCGATTAAACTGACCAAGTGCAGTCAAGTGATTTACGAGTAATCAAAAATTAAGTGAGAAAAAATTTGTCATTTCGGTATTTATATATTAATATGTATAGTAAACGCACGTGGATGCGCGTGTATATGCGATTCTTGTCGATCCATGTCTAATTATGCCCGCGAATTGCATAGCACCGGGTTGTACTTCTGGATATAAATCAAATCCAGAAAAAATTCATTTTTTTATGGTGCCTAAAGACAAAAATATATTCACTTTGTGGCAAAATGCTACACGAAGAAAAGACATTCGAGCAGGACAGTTTGTTTGCGAGAAGCATTTTTTGGCCGAAGATATTCTGTGGAAACGAGAAATCAAAGATTCTAATGGACACGTGCTCGGCATTGTAAGTAGTGACATAAATATTTTATTCATTTACTTGATCAATAGTTTATATCATTAATTGAACAATATAGTTTATATCATCTTTGTCTTTCAGTCACCTTACAAAGTACCAAGATTGCGAAAGGGGACTATACCATCGCAATTTCCATGGACAGAAATTCCCATATCAATGGATAACAATAACACGCCGCTGCAAGACACACCTCTTCAAGAAACAGCCCATAAATCTGAGCAAAATGATTTACAAGAGATAATATCAGATGAGCCATCAAAATTCTCTTTTACGGATTTGTTTACGTGTACATTGCGAATACCAGTAAACTGGACTAGGCGTACTGTTGTCTACGAGGGAATTGAAATAGAGTCATTTATAAATGTAACTTGTCGAAAAATTGAAAACAATTTCATGACTGTACATACAAA
>NW_012026855.1:1488086-1489118 GCF_000956235.1 Wasmannia auropunctata
TTGAAAAAAAATTACCGCTTATAATTGCCGCTTAAATATTCTTAAAATGGACACTTCAAGCTTTATTTTCTTTTTTTAAACATATTTTTATCTTCATTATTTACCAAGTTATGATCATTTGAAATTTGGTAAATTTTGCCTAATTTTTTAGTGTACCGCTTTTTTGCGGGTGAGTGTATATATATATGTATATATATATATATATATATATTCTTATTATATATATTTTAATGTTGTACATAAAATGATTACAATGTTCATTTCTTCTACAATATTTATTTTTATTTGTAGTGCTGAAATATTAACGCTTATGTTAATGGTAAGGTTAGTGTTAATTCAAATATGAGTGGGAATAGATCCAATTTTGAAGACCAATCAAAATTGGATATCGTATGGCTTGACTCTGATTGAGGGTCTCTAAGTGGACCTTTTGGTTACACCAGAGAGGATCCTGAGAGCGGCCATACCTGCGATTTAACTGGGACCGACAATGAGTAGAGTCTCTAGCTAAGAGTCTGGCCAGAGAGGATCCTGAGAGCGGTCATGCCCGCGATTTAGCTGCGATGGCGATTGAGCTGGTTTCAGCGTTTCTGGAAAGTGGACATTGAACTACCAACTAAAGAGATCAATGAGAAGCACGCTTTCGGTTCAACGCGTGTTTCTCATTGGTCTCTTTAATTGGTAGTTCAATGTCCACTTTCCAGAGGCGCTGAAACCAGCTCAATCGCCATCGCAGCTAAATCGCGGGCATGACCGCTCTCAGGATCCTCTGGTCTGGCCACGTTAGTGAAATTTCATTGAAATCTGACACGACATGGCATCGTAGTAAACATTGATGTGGTGCGTTACTGTTGCATGTGTATTATTATATAGATGTGTGTGTAATACTGCATGCAAATGAGATATCTTATTGGTTCCGCCATATTGTATCAGCACCAATAGGATTTATGACGAGATGGCCAAACCAGGCCTCTGGCACTTAGTAGAGTCCTAGATTATCAGAGAAGCGCGACCGGCTTATGGCAGTATCGA
>NW_012026855.1:1489168-1493756 GCF_000956235.1 Wasmannia auropunctata
CTCTAGTTGGTAGTTCAATGTCCACTTTCCAGAGGCGCTGAAACCAGCTCAATCGCCATCGCAGCTAAATCGCGGGCATGACCGCTCTCAGGATCCTCTCTGGCTATATATTCGGTAGACTTGCACTGATTCTGTGCAACTTGCACGGAACGCAGTCATTGTAGACCCGGCGGCCGACATAAAAGCGGGTGAAAACATTACGGTGCAGATGATGTCACCCTCTCGTTTTAATTCTTTAACGCAAATACGCACGTTTCTAACCTATTTCATGTCACCTAGCTTTTAATCACATTTAATGCCTACATGAAGTAACGTGCATTAAAGAAAAATAAATCCTACTATTATGTAAAAGAAAAACCATACAGGCTGAAAAGACACAATATCTAACCTCTACACGACTCTACATAACGCTACACATGCGCATTCACAATCTGTCTGGGGTCTGTTCTATTTTCCATACTTGAACAAGTGTACACTCTTTGCACTTTAGTAGAATATATATATATATTTGATGTTTGACAAAAGCGAGAAAATTCTAGTGCAGGAATAAAAAACCTATGGAAATAAAAATTTATTCAACGATAATTGCATAAAATGAATAATTTTTACAATAGTCAGTATTGCAAAAATTGTGGTACGCCTGTGTCGCAATAAATAAGATCCCTAGTGGACCGCCAATAGTAATCACTTATGGCTAAGGATCTTAATTATTGCGACACAGGTGTACCACAATTTGTGCAATACACTGACTATTGCAAAAAATAAAAATTTATTAAGATCGACAAGTTGCACAGAATCAATAATTTTTACAATACAGCGATAGTTGCAAAAAGTACTGATTTTTGCCAAAACAAGTTTTTACAATAAAATGGCAATTGTGAAAAATAATAAATTTTTGTAATACTCTAATAATTGTAAAAAATAAATAACTTTTAGAAAAGGATTATAAATTAATACAATGTTTACACTTTTTATATTTTATAGTTTTGCAGAAAAACTGATTAAATGCTTTACCGTTAATATTGTAAATAATTTTTAAATTTGTCTTTAAAACAACGTACATCGAAACATTTTTGGTAATACTCTACAGAATGTATTAAAGTAAATATTTCTTTTAAATTAACGTTATAATATATGCAATGATATAAAGACAACATTAAATAAGAAGTGACTGCACAAAATGTTCTTTACAAAATATAATTGTGATTTCTTTTTCTGCGATTATTGAAGTACTAATAAATTAATAGTAAAACTTAATAGTAAAACAGTGTTTCATAGATGTTGGTGTGTAATAATTTTTTTACAATTGCGTGTGGATATTGTAAAAAAATTATTACACACTAATATCCGTGTTGGCGCATACGGCCTCTACTTTAATATGTTTGATAGTAATTTTACATATATGGGTCAGAAGCCTTAAACACATAAAAGATTGAAATTTGACATATTTTACTGATCTGTATTATCATATACAATGGAAAGGATATATATATGTATATAAAAACTAATTTATTTTGATAATAATGCAAGGAAAATTCATATAATTTTTTAGTTTACAGATTAAAGTCACAAAACTGAACTACAGATTTAAATGGTAATAAAATTACAAGTTTTGATCTTTTAGGGATATCTTTCATTATACAATCATAAAACAATACTCGAAGAACTTACTAAGAAAATCTTTTTATGTTGGACCGTTGGATGTACATAATATGTACAACTCTTTATTATAGCAAATTTTATACTAGCCATTGTTTGCATCTGATTGAACTTGGTCCAATTGTATGTCTTCCTTTTTCTCTGTAGTATGATCATTATCAAAATTTTCATTTATTATAGACTGCATTGAAATATCAGCATTAACATTACTATCACCGATTGCAGCCTCAATATTATGTTCTGGATTAGGATCTCGATTTTCTTCACCTTCTTCTATTAAACGTGGAGTTTCTACAGTATGTAAAGATGAAGATGCTTCAAAATGTTGTGAATGTTTACTTAATCCTATCTGCATTTCGATTAAATTTAATTCTTCAATTAATGCTTTTTCTCTTTTTTCAATTTCCTCTGAAATAATATAAAAAAAATATATATATATATTTGAGTAAGTATATATATGTATAATAAATTTATATACAATAAGTTTGTTCTTTGTCGCTGCACTAAAACCTTCTATCTTACTCTTGTCAAATTTCAAATAAAATTCTATTATTTCATTTTAATTACAAGTACATAGTTTAGCTACAAAGAACAGACCTAATACTTATAAGAATACAAACCATAAAGTTCTTTTGTGGACTGCGCTAATAACGTATCTGTCTGTGGATGTTTACGCTTTGGTACGTAATAAATAGAAGGTTGTGTATGAGTTTTTATAAATGAAGTAAGGGGTAACTGTGCATTGCGCCAATCTTGAAACTGTCGACTACGTGCAAGCTTTGCTTCCAATGCTCGTACTTCAGCCAATTGTCGTTTTCGTGATAAAAACAACTGTTGCCTTTCTCTTCGTAGTTCTTCTTTTTCTCGTCTTCTAGCTTCTTCTACTCTAGCTTCCACTTCTGCTTTTTTATCTTCCTGCAAATAAAATATATACACTGCTCAAAAGACCCAAAGATCATGCCATAAAAAAATTTTGAGCAAAAATTGACCAACGTTGGCTGATGATAACACTCCGTGAAAAATCATCGTAGAATTTTTTTAAATTAAAGGTTGAAATCTTTACTTTAAGATATTATGGGTCAATTTTAAATTTACCCCTGCTACCATAAACTGTTAAATATAAGAGCATGTTTGTCATTCTACAAATTACAAAGTTTGACGGAATGCACGGATTTGCTAAAATTTTTATCAGAGATGCCATTTGTAGCATCATAAAGTTTGAATCTTTCTGTTTAATTTAAAAAAAAAAGCAAGTAGCTACGATTTTTTTTACAAAGTTACGGCATTTTAAGGAGTTTCTCTAGCCTTTTCACATAATATAAAAACTTGATCAAATTTTGAGAATAACAGAAGATACAACTTTTAGGCGTTTTTGCTACCACACGAGGATTGTTTTGTTTCTACATTTTTTAATGAATTTTTCCTTTTAGAAACCAAAAATTATTATTATAATAACGCGACTTAAGGAAAAAATGATACATTGGAATAAAATGAATAAAATCTTTATTTGCATCGTTGAAATTGCTGTCAGTTACACTTTAATAATTTAAAAATTAATTCATAATTGAATCCAATGTGAGTGATATTGCATCGCAGAACGTTAAATAGATTATATTTTTTACTATAACATTGTTACAAAAAAATTAATAATTAATCTTATGAGAAACATAAACTACGATAACACATCAATTATTGCATTTTAACTAATCCTTTTTATGAATTATTTCTAGAGTCAATTTATATCAAATATAATATATTGATAATTGAGAATAAATTTACAATTATCTAATTCAAAAAACGATTATATAGAGATGGCGTATGTGAAGTTAGCACCTCATCTTTTTACACCGCAGGTTTTTATGCTCCGTTCCATTTGCACCCGCAATAGTTCTACAGTTCCTGATAGATTATGAAAATAGTTCCACTAAATTAGTTTAAAAAACAGCGCTTTGAAAATATGAAGTGCCAATTTTCCGTGGCAAATTTCAGAAAAGTGAATTTCAACGATGAATTTCTATAGTTCTCGAATAGTTCCTGATAGGTTTTTAGAAAGAGTTCCGGCCTGTAACTATTTTAAAAAATTTGTATCAATGTATCAATTTTTGAACTTCAGCGCTGGCATTTCACTACAAGAGTAAAGTACCACTTTATCGCAAGTTCTAATCGACTTTTTGGCGTTTTCGGACAGTTCCACAATAGTTTCAACGAATTCTATAGGTTTCGTTCATAGTTCAGACATTTTAGTATTTTTTAACAATTTTTTTATCAGCCAGCACCTCACTACAAGAGTTAAATACCACTTTATCGCAAGTTTTAGCCGATTTTTTGACGTTTTCCGATAGTTCCGCAATAGTTCCAACGAATTCTATAGATTTTGTTTATAGTTCAGATATTTAAATTTTTTTAAATAATTTTTTAAATCTATGTCTAGCACCTCACTACAAAAGTAAAGTACCATTTTATCGCGAGTTCTAATCGATTTTTTGGCGTTTTTCAATAGTTTTGCAATAGTTCCAACAAATTCTATAGGTTTCGTTTACAGTTCAGGCATTTAGATATTTCTTAACAATTTTTTTTATCAGCCTGCCAGCACCTCACTTTACAAAAGTAAAGTACCACTTTATCGCGAGTTCTAGTCGATTTTTTGGCGTTATCCGATAGTTTCACAATAGTTCCAACGAATTCTATAGGTTTCGTTCACAGTTCAGGTGTTAATAGTTTTTAACAATTTTTTAAACCGATGTCTAGCACCTCACTACAAGAGTAAATTATCACGTTATACTGACAAGGGAACCTTGCGAAGTGTCAAATTCTGATTTTAATGAAACTTGGTACACTTTGAGGTCACATAAATAGATGAATTTAGAAATTATCAGTTGGTGCTAAAAAACGGTTTAAAGGGATGAATCTACCCCTTATATGTAAATTA
>NW_012026855.1:1493806-1494355 GCF_000956235.1 Wasmannia auropunctata
AACTTCGTTTAGAAAACAAACAAATAGAAATGTAATAAAAAAAAGTAGAACAAAAAAAAAATTGAAATTTTATTGTACATAAAATTTGGATTAATTTTTAAATATAAGTCTTATTTTCTTGTGTGTTTGTTGCGCGTATGCATACATGTGTATATGCATTGTATGTGTATATACACAAATACATTTGATTGAAATAAATTCACTTGATATATTCTAAAGTTCTCTGCAAATCCCATTTCTCATGTTTCCTGATTATGTAAATTATGTAAAATTACTATTTGAAAAATTATTATTTGAACATGTTGTATTTTTAAAGGCCGTAGCCGGATAAGGAGGGGCAACCTGCCCCCGCGCCGATCATGACCATTTTTTACAGTTTAGTTGCTATCAATATCAGTTACAATTTTACCAAATATTAGCCCTTAATATTCAACCGTTGGGGTGTGAAAAATAAAAATCAAAATTTCAAAAAAAATTTATATCTTTTAAACCGCTCAATAAATTTTTATAAAAAAAAATATTGTAAAAAATGTAAATTTTTTTTAAACG
>NW_012026855.1:1494405-1495251 GCF_000956235.1 Wasmannia auropunctata
AAAAATGATACAATAGATGATGATTATTTCTGACACTATTGCATTTGTAAAGAATTTCTAAAAGTTGAAGCTAAAACATGATTAGATTCAGGCAAACGATTTCGGGGAAACGTTTTTTTCATGTATCCGTGATTTAGATAGTCCCAGTGCAGATATTCGAAAATCCAAACCGTAAGATTTTTTGTTGAATTTTTTGTCGTTTGAAATGAAGGCTAAAGTTTCAAGGCTTTGCAGTTCAGATATCCTCGTATTTATTACAAATAATTTTCGGAATGTCAACTTCTTCCGGTTCGAATAGAATTTTGAGCAACAAAAACACACGTATCTACATAGATACTGTTGTTTTTCTTATTCTTATACTTTGTACTTTGGTTCTATTATGATGAATTGCACGTGTCAGAATGTCAGAAAAAACCATTAAATGTGATTTGAAATCTAGGATATGACACATTTTTATAGTTTAATTGATGCAAATTAATGCAGTAAAAGAGCACAGTAGAATGGAAAAGCGGATATAATAATGGATACAAAGTGCACACACGTTTGAGCATTAACATCCCTTACGAAAAAAAACTCTCAACTTTGAGTGTTCAACACTAAAAAAAACGCTCAAATTTGGGTGTTAACACTTAAAAAGGACGCTCAAATTTGGGTGTGATTTCGGATCATCAATTGAAGGTTACACTCAATTGAGGGTTAACGCCCTAAAAAAACCATCAAAATAACACCGAAATAAAACCCTGAAATGAAATACACTCAAATAAAAGTACCCAAAGAGCACAAAGTCGTCTAAAAGATGACTAAAAAATTTATTTTTTTATTATTACATATTATTTTTAGAGTTTA
>NW_012026855.1:1496969-1497649 GCF_000956235.1 Wasmannia auropunctata
TTAAAATATAATAATATAATAGTAAAAACTTGAATATAATTTACACTGAATAAGTAGAAAATTGTTGTCAATGTAATTCATTACTTTGATATTATATTGATTATTTTCTTTATTTGGTCTAGCAGTGCCAAGTGTTTTTACATAAAAAATTTTTTCCTTAAATTAAATTGTTTTCTTTCATTTTGTACTGTTATTTTTTGTGCATCTGTTATAGATAATTATTATCCAAATAGATCGGAAGAATTTGAATTGATGTCTTTATATGAATTTGCACAGTGGTATGATATTACAAAAATCAAACCACGAAGTAAAAATATTGAATACTACGAGATGAATAATGGTTAATTATATAAAACGGCGACAACATGGATATCTTATTAATCATTATAGACATGATGTTAATGCGCGGCCGGAAAATTATTTCTATTCATTACTCCTTATGTTTAAACCATGGCGGAAAATAGAAGATCTTAAAAATGGATGTGATACTTATGCAGAATCATTTCACGTGGTAAAATTACATCTTACAAAAGCATTAAAGTATCATGAAAAATTAGAAGAATATGCAAAAAGCATTTGAAACTGCGAAGCAATTGCTTCAACAATATTTTGATGATTTAGAAAAACAAAATGTGTCTCAAGATGATCCTGATAATCCAATAGGTGTCCTAAATATTGAA
>NW_012026855.1:1497699-1498499 GCF_000956235.1 Wasmannia auropunctata
TGAGACGGATAAAATTGTACAAGGTCTCCGGGAGCCGCCGATACGCTAAGTTAACTAATCGAGATCGCTACGGACTAAAAGTAATTACAAACGATAATCGGTATTCGGGCGCGGGAGCCACGCAAACGTAGTCCCGCAGCCCGCGCCACGCGTCCGCCTCCGAAATGCGGAAGGACCCAGGACTCGAAGCTACCGCCCGCGGTCGGGTCCGCAGATCCCTTGTGACGGACGGTCCAAAAAGGGACGTCCCGTCACAGACTATAGGAACGTACATACATATGTGCAGACAATTTATAAGCAATTACATCAGAAATTTTCTTTAGTGATTACTCTTACGAATAATTGTTACTAATAAAACGTTTTATTCGATTCACGCATTGCATTTATTGATTTACTGTATCAAATCCATATTATTACTTATTTGTTTTATTACTTGTGAGGCACTTTTCTCAATTCGGTCCTGGATTTAACATGGTGGATGCTCACGTGATCCGGAAAAAGAGATCAAAGGTGCCGACACAAAGTGTACAGTCGTGGACAGATCGATTGCGACTTTTTTTTTAATTTGGTTTTGGAACGTACTATTATTTTGCAAATGCGAACCACGACCCAACCAGCACACAATGCTTTAAAAAACATTTTTAAAAATATTTAAAATACATTAAAAGAAACAATTTTAAAAACATTTAAATAATGGGTTAAGTGCTCTTTTTTTCATTAAAAAAACGTTTATTTTAACGTTTGAAGTAATATTTTTTAATGTTTTAGAAACACTTATTTAACTGTCTCTTATACACATC
>NW_012026855.1:1498549-1499860 GCF_000956235.1 Wasmannia auropunctata
TTAACTTTAAATAACAATAATTGAAAAATAAGTATACGTTTGGTCATTGTTACATCAATCTTTTCAAGTAAAGCAGTGTTATTACAATTTTTGCATAATTTTTGTACATTATTCCAATGTGAGAAGTTAAGTTGTATTAATTCTTCAAGAGTATATGATTTCTTTAAATTTTTAGGTACGGCTAATAATAAAATATAATTTTTAATATTTTCTACATTAGTATAACTACAAGTAGAACATCGTAACGTTATATTTAAATAATGTTCTATTTCAGTTTTAATTTTATCTATATTACAACAGAGATGATTGATAAATTCACCAACATCTTGCTGAAGATTACTAAGATAACGATCACCTGCTAATTGACGCAATGCGATTATGTCAATATTTTTATTGTTTGCATAACAATCATTAACTTTCTCATTACATTTGTATTTTCAAGTCGAAACAATGATGTTCTCAACGTAGGCGAATGAAATATACATTGAAGCGAAGCATTAGCATAACAAGATATATTATCGATATTTGGGAGTCCTCTTATACACCATAAAGTATAATCATCTTTATCGTTAATTTGACATTCTAAAATATTATTTGGTATTGCCCATATTAAATCACGTACTTTCTGAACATGTTTTAAAATACTAATGTTTAAAAGGTCTGGTCTATATTGTGATCGCAATCTATTATATTCTATTATGGCAAATTCATTTGCTTTCACAGATGAAGGATTATAATTTATAAGATGTAATCCTTAAAGTAGTTATTCGTGAAAGGGCAACGTATATTTGTCCACAACTGAATATAGAATTTCCAGCTTCTATAATAGCATTTTTTAAACTCAATCCTTGACTTTTGTGAATAGTCATACCGTAACTTAAACATATTGGAAATTGTTTTCTTATAACATATGCTCTATCCATTCAAATTTAACGCTAACACGTTCTAATATATGCTCTACTCCTGTTGAAAGCATTATTTTTATTTTATTTACTTCATTATTATTGAGAATAAATGATGTAATTGTGCCAATTGTACCATTTACAAGACCTAAAAAAACATCAATATTTCTTCTAATCATTATACGTGCACCTAATTTTACAATTATAATTTTCGCTAATCCAGCTGTTCGAGAACTATCTTCATCATTTTTATTTAATATTTTTGAAATTTTCTTTTTTAAATATGATACACAATCTGTTACGTCTTGAGCAACGAGTTCTATTTCATATGAAGAAATTCGATCTAACATTGCAGTGTTCAAAGTATCACATAATGCATAAGTTGGAAGTAAACAAACAGCATCCAATG
>NW_012026855.1:1499910-1500372 GCF_000956235.1 Wasmannia auropunctata
AGTATTTATTAATAATTCACTTTATAAATTGACAAGATTTGTACTTAAAATACCTAATTTTCATTGAAAATATTTTTAGAAAGTTTTATTAGAAAGATTCAAATTACTATTAAATGAACAGAAAATATCCCAACTTCTGGCTATGTGGAAAAATATTTTACTTTGCATTTCTGCAACAATAATTTTTTATTAAAGTACATCATTTTAACTAAAGAATCACGCAAGTTTTATTTCATTTCATGAAATAACAAAAAAATGGCAGCTTTTTTTCGAAAAAGTGACGTTTTTCAAAACGGTAACTCATTTACAATTAATTTTCGATTGTTAAATAGTTTTTTTTGTTAAATTGAATAATACCGTTGCATTTATGAGAAAATTTTACCCCAAAAAAGTGTGGTTTTCAAAACATTTCTGTTTTTATTCTCAGGAAATATGTACACTTTAAGATGTCAAATCCAAATT
>NW_012026855.1:1500422-1500847 GCF_000956235.1 Wasmannia auropunctata
ATTGAAAAGATTAGACAGACCCCTACGCAAGGTAAAAATATTTATTAAATCTTTTGCCTTACTAAATAAATGAGTCTACAATATACTAAAAATAATAGATATCGAAAAGATTAGACAGACCCCTACGCAAGGTAAAAATATTTATTAAATCTTTGCCTTACTAAATAAATGAGTCTACAATATACTAAAAATAATAGATATCAAAAAGATTAGACATACCCCTACGCAAGGTAAAAATATTTATTAAATCTTTGCCTTACTAAATAAATGAGTCTATAATATACCAAAAATAATAGATACCGAAAAGATTAGACAGATCCCTATGCAAGGTAGAATGTATATTAAATTGAATATCTATTAAATCTTTGCCTTACTAAAAAATAGAAGCATTAAAGCACGTATTTTTGTTTTTACAATAGATATTA
>NW_012026855.1:1500897-1501872 GCF_000956235.1 Wasmannia auropunctata
TTTCTCTAGCTCTTCTATTTCCTCTTGCACACTTTTCTCTAGGCGTTCCCCCCTTCCCAATTCCCTCCTGAAGCTCTCTCTTCCCCTTTCGTTCCATATTTCTCTGTATGTCTTCCTGCCCTTTTGTCTTTTTATATTCCTTTCTCCTCCTCTATCTTATTTTACCTGAAAAACTAAGGGATGATGGTCCGAGTCAATCCTTTCCCCAATCTCTAACCTCTCTATTTCCTCTTCTATCTCCTCGTTCACTAGCACGTAGTCAATCACTGATTCCCCTCTGTTTCCCGTGTACGTCCATTCTCCCTGTTCATCTCCCTTTATCCCTCCGTTTAACACCCACCACCCTCTCTCTCTAATACACTCAATTAATCTCTCACCATCCCTGTTTCTTTTTCTGTCTTTAGAGCATCTGTTATAACTCCTCCTCCTCCCAGTCTCTCCAATCCATTTTTCCTCCTTCCTCCCCTGTCCTCGCATTAAAGTCCCCTCCTATTATTGATTTTAACCCTTCCCTCTCTTCCATCCATTCCCTCAACCCTTCCAACTTTCTTTCCAAGTCTCTATTTACATACACTCCTATTATTCTTAGTCTGTCTTTCCCATACTTAATCGTTCCCGCTATAATTCCCTCCCTGTCTGTGTCAAACTTTTCTTTTCCATCCATCAGTTCTTTTCTTATCCCTAAAATCATCCCCCCCATTGCCCTTCCTTTATTACTTATCCTTTTCGCTTCTTGCATTACCCACTTGAAATTTTTTAGTAGTTTTCTCTTAGTCTTTTCCCAATTCTTTTTTTCCACCCAAGTTTCTATTAGCGTCATTACATCCCACTCTTCCAGCTCCTTCCAAAACTCCTTGTCCTTATTCGTTAGACCCGCCACATTCCAAAATGCAATTTTCAGCCCTTTCCCCCCCTCATGCACCATGCCCCTCATGTCTCCTCTCCCTCTTCTCACTTCTCTCCTCTCCTCCCCTT
>NW_012026855.1:1501922-1502297 GCF_000956235.1 Wasmannia auropunctata
ATATTTATTTGTCATTAATTTTACGTTTAAGAAAATGATTTTAGTACACATTTTTTAAACGTTTATTTAATATTTTCTAAATATTTAATTGTCATTAATTTTACATTTTTAAAAATAAAAATTTTAGTACGCATTTTTAAATGTTTATTAAATATTTTTTAAATATTTATTTGTCATTAATCTTACATTTGAAAAAATGATTTCAGTAAACATTTGTATAATGTTTATTGGTAAATATATCGATGAAGGGAGGCTGCTCCAATGATCTTGCCCTTTATATATGTTGTCAAGGGCATGACCCCAAGTAACCTTGAGATGGTTTTAGCCGTCGCTCGTTATTCGTTAAAAAGTTATTAACGAAAAAGTAACAAAAAA
>NW_012026855.1:1502347-1503970 GCF_000956235.1 Wasmannia auropunctata
ATTTTAAAACAGCCGAAATATAAATATTCTAGGGAACTGAATGTGTTATCCAAATTGTCTCATAAAAATTTATTCAAATTTCCCCGTACACCGACTTAAAAACATTGTAATATAGTATTAAAACAACTCAACAAAATGCGCTAGTCGACGTGATAATTGTTAATACAAGCAGAAAACATTTTTCGATTATATTGTTTTCATAGTTTTTATATAGGTTCCATAAAAGCTTCAGATAGCAGCTAGTCTATTCTTATAACCTACAGTTACAACAGAAGTTCTCTACTAACCTTGTTTAATATAAAATAGTATGTAGATCTATAGATTAACAAATATTCTTTAACAATTATATGAATGTGTAGACCAAAGTATCCTCTTTGTTGCTAACCACATATATATAATATGAAACAAAGGCGTCTCTTATTTTTCTGAAATTCTTGCAAATGCTTACCATTATCCAAATTTCCCCACTGTTCAAATTACCCCGCTGTACCCTATCGACTTAACATGCCTTTTTTTAGAAGAGAGTTTAGACAAAGTTAAATTTATCATGTTTTGTTTTCCTTTATTTTAATTAAAATTATATATCGCGTAATTAAAAAGTTTCTTTCGATTTTTTCTTTTTTAAAATAAAAAAAAAGTAAAAAACTGGTTTATGTACCAATAATACGGGAATATTTTTCATCTAGCTTTGACTTATAATTATTTTGCATTTTACTAAGATTTACCTTTAACCTTCTTTATCCTTCTTTTGTGTCAATTGTTTCAAGAATTCCATGTATGAATTCTTTTTTGGAATCTAAATTAATTGTTCTCGAATTTTTTGAATTGAAGAAACATTTCAAAATAAAAAGGTTTTAAACTTTTAAAATGGAAAACAATGATCAGAAAAATTAATCATTAGAAAGAGACAAATTAATTGCTTACTATCAAAATATAAAAAATGATTAAAAATTTTTTTTACATTTATATCATTATTTTATATATACTTCTTAAATATTACACATATTACAATTACTTATGTTATATGTTCCACATTATCGAAATATTGTATTATTGAAACTATATGCATGAACGTAAGTTATTGTTTATGTTTATTAGAAATATATATTTTTCATTGCAGAATTTCGTGGTGCGACAATCAAGCCAAAGCGATACAATGGCTCTCTCAGTGAGATTACCTGCCGGGAAGGGACCTTACATTGAGCATTACTTGATTCAGGCCAACAAGGGCAAACTGAGCTTGGAAACGAGTGAGAACAGGTTCGACAATATTCCCTCGCTGATTGCTCATTATTCACAATGCTGGTAAGTACCTTCTTTTTTCTTTCTTTACTTATATATGGATTTCTGTCTCAGATATGATAGACTATCATCTTTTTTATCCTTATGTTCTAATCTTTGCAAAACTTATATATGTAGGAAGCGAATATTCTAGACGGCATCGCGACGCGATATTGTAACGAAGCGAGAAAAGAAAAGCGAGCGAAAAGACGAACTTCTTTTGTCACCGAGTGCTCGGACCGAGATACGAGCGCGACTCACGGGAGTTCAGTTCGGTTGACGACAGGCGAGTCGAACGGACGCGACGTGTTCTTGTATCACTTTTTATAATATATATCTTCT
>NW_012026855.1:1504020-1511872 GCF_000956235.1 Wasmannia auropunctata
TAAAAAAATAGAAGCATTAAAGCACGTATTTTTTGTTTTTACAATAGATATTATCTATGTAATAGGCGGGGGGAAGAGCTCCGCCCTCCCCCCTGCACCCCCCTCCCCGCCTGCGCCCATACTACCCACTGGAGGGGGCTTTGCCCCCCAACCCCCATTGGTATTATTTTTTTGTACTTTTTTTGTTAATAACTTTTTAACGAATAACGAGCGACGGCTAAAACCACCTGAAGGTTACTTGGGGTCATGCCCTTGACAACATATATAAAGGGCAAGATCATTGGAGCAGCCTCCCTTCATCGGTAAATTTACCATTAAAATTTTGTTGACACATTATTATCCAGATAATCAAACGGGATTCATCATATCGAACAAACTGTGGAGATTGATTTCTCACAGCTTTTTTTTTTTAAAGAAAATATTTATTTTAAATTAATGTTTACAAATTATTTAATTTTGGTGGTGTAATATGGTGGTGTATTAAGATGGTATATTTAGGTGGTGTATTTAGGTGATGTATTAGGTGGCCCTGAAAAGGGCCGTTTATTTTCTTCTTACAAAAGTCTCTCTTTCCAGATGATTGAAAGTTGCGTTGTAGTTACTTTCTTCGGTCCAAGGATTCTGTCAGCGTAGAGGAGGCTGGTTTCCTCTTCTATGCTGGTTACCTCCGTTTGCGTCGCCTTTGTGTTCTGGAGCCTCTCCCAAAACTTATCGTTTTCCTCTATAGCAATGTCTTCTTCTTGCTGCTGTTCGGCGAGGAGTATCTGATGATCCTCGGGTCCCCGGGATGCAAGCAGCTCCTTGGTGGCCTCTCTCTAGCTGGCGGAAGAAGGTCCAGCGGGAGAAGAATCCACGGCACCTCAACCTCTTGATTTCTCGGAGGACTCAGTGAAAGATCGGTAGGAATGAGCTTCCACTGAATTCCTAATATAGTATCTCCGGAAGGCTCCAGGATGTTTGGTTACAGATTATTTTGCCAGAGTGCAAGTGGCTTGCCTCGGCTCGTTTCGAGGGTATATTTATACTCATCCTGAATGTTTTCTAAATGTGAGAAAACCTCCCATCTATCGGGGTTAATTTAATTAATTAATTGCGAGTATGATTCAGGTATGCCATGAAAACAATCGCCGATGAAGCTTGTCGCGTTTCGCAATGACGTGTTGAAACGCGCCAAAATGTGGAGTCGAACAGACCGCCACAAAACTAATACATTGCATGAGTTGTTGCATATTTGCTATACATTTGTTGACATCGAAAAACAATACAGCAACATAACTGCTTATACGTGTAATCAGTTGATGAAATTTCAAGAGCAAACGATAAGCAATAGTGGTACATACATTATGTTATTGGCAACATTACAGCAACATGTTTGTAATAAAAGATTACAAGTTTTACCTTGAGCATGATGAAAACATGTCGACAACAAAACATGTTATGCTTTCCATTTGTTGTTGTGTATATGTCTTCAAGTTATGAAGTTTTTTTAATTGTTTGTTGCTAACAGAATTTTGACAATAAAAAGTGTCACATGTTTACGACAACTCTTTGGCAAAAAGATATATAGTTTTTCAGATTTAAATTATATATGAATACTTACAAATCTGCTACTAGATGGCGTTTGTTGATAACTGTTGTGGGGAATTAGCTCCCACCATGTTTTCTCCCTAGCGCTCTGTGTGGGGGAACTCAAGCGAGTTGCGCGCAGCAACCAGCGCAGCGTTCATTCTTTTGGATATAGTCTTCCGAGTCAGACCAGAATAAAATTGAGCAACCTAAACTCTGTGTCGTTCATCCTTCCGCCCTGATCTCAGTCAACGTGGGACCGTTCATTCCCTCATTGGTGACCCCGACTGAGTAAGAAGGAAACAATCAGCCAGACCACGCCGCTGCTCAACCGAAGGAAGTAACGAAGGCGTACGCCACCATTCTACCCTACGAGTTACGAACCCAACCAAGTGCCACGAAACACAGTCCCAGTAGCAGGCGCCCAGCGCGCCGTCGCCAGGAACACCTGCACCGGCACACGCAGCAGCAGACGCTCAGCGCGCCGTCGCCAAGAACACCGGCACCGGCACACGCAGTAGTAGGCGCCCAGCGCGCCGTCGTAGAGAGCACCGGCACCGGCGTTCGCAACAGCAGGCGCCCAGCGCACCGTCGCCCAAAAAAACAGGCGTAAACGGACACCAGTAGACCCCGCAGAGGCATCGTCAACGAGGTGACACACGAGTTACGTAAAAAGTGAACATTCAACGGTACGAAATTTTGCGTACGGCCGCCATTGCAATTCCATTCATTCATGCGAGCGAGAAGCGATGCGATAGCAATTATTTGATCGAGGCGCCATTGTTAAACACTCTTTCGGTAACGACGTGACGCGAGATCCTATCCGTGGAACGAGTGTATTTAACCGAGTTGGTGTATTTAAGTAGCATAAAGAGGCGAATCTAATACAATGCCACCACCTTCGTATAAAGAGCTGCATGAGTAGCTGTTGCAAGCGCAAACCGCTCTGCAGCAATTACAGGCACGGCCTAACGCAGGCGGTGCGCATGTCGATTCATATCGAATTCCTAAAATTCCACCGTTTCTAATTACGGATCCCGTGATATGGTTTATTTAAGTAGAAACGACGTTCGAGACTGCACGTATTACAGATCAGAAAACTAGAGCGCATTACGTTATTATGTCATTGGACGCCGAGGCGATTTCATGTTGTGATCTCATTGAGCGGCCCGATCAAAATGAGCCGTACACCAAATTAAAAGAACGCATAATAGAAAACTTCTCTACATCGGCAGAAAGTCAGCTCCGGCAACTAATAAAAGGGCAGGTTTTGACCTCCGAGAAACATTCGCACATTCTTAATAGATTGCGTAATCTCAACCCCGATAAGCGATGTGACGATGATGTGTTAAAGACCATTTTTTTGAGTACTTACTTAACGCCTTACGTCAGGAGCATTCTAGCGACTTCTGAGATCAATGATCTCAATAAATTATCGAAAATGGCAGACAAAATAATTGAGATCGCTAACGACTCTTCACAGGTTATCGCCGCCGCGGCCACTAAAGATTCGAAAATGTCAGAGCTCGAAAATAAGCTCGAGTGTCTTACCGCGGAATTAGAAGTTCTTTCGGCTCTGATTAAACGGTCCAGCAGATCCCCAACAAGAGGCTTACCTGATAGGAGCCGTAAGCAATCTAAGAGTAGACGTGCCAATGTAGTTTGTTGGCGCCACAGGACCTTCGGTGACAAAGCGCGAGAGTGTAAGGGCACGGAAGAACAGCCGTGCACGTGGCCGAAAAATAACGTTCTTTCGGGGGGCTAAGACAATCTGCGGCACAAGAGGCGAGTGTTGCAGGTCGAAACCAATCGTTCCGCCTCTATGTTCGCGATCGTGTTACAGGGGAGACATTTCTCATCGACACGGGCGCGAAAATTTCACTCTTGCCAGCTGGTAATACGATTAACAAAAAACCTAGCAGTTTCAAGCTTTACGCGGCAAACGATACGCAGATCAACACTTATGGTGAATCATTTCGCACCTTGCACCTCGGTATTCGTCCGATCTCGTGGGATTTTTGCGTCGCATTAGTTCCGTATCCAATCATTAGAGCCGACCTTATTAAACATTACGGTCTTCTTCCCGATCTAAAAGAGCAAAGACTTATTGATCAGCAAAACAACGCGTTTACGACAGGCGCCGTTAAATCAACGCCGCCTCTAACTATTAGTACAATCAAATCCGCGACAAAGTTCGCGTGCATTTTGACTGAATTTCCTGAGGTCACAGGCCTTGAGCAAACGGTTCCAAGCAAAAAGAAAAATGATGTGTATCATCACATTCTTACAACAGGCCCACCGGTCGCGGAGCGACTTCGGTCCCCGAAGATTGGCCCCGGACAAGCTCAAAATAGCTAAAGCCGAATTCAAGCGGCTGGTCGAGCTCGGTATATGCAGACCGTCCAGTAGCCCGTGGGCAAGCCCGATCCACATGGTCCGCAAAAAAGACGAATCATGGAGGATTTGTGGCGACTATCGTCGGCTAAATGCGGTAACCATTCCCGACAAGTTCCTTGTATCGCATTTGCACGATTGTTCATTCAATCTTCGCAAAAAAACTATCTTCTCAAAACTCGATTTGCATCAGGCCTATAACCAGATTCCGATCGCTCCCCAAATCGGTAGTCGTAACACCTTTCGGACTTTTTGAGTACACGTGTATGACCTATGGCCTCAGGAACGCCAGTCAAACGTTTCAACGACAGATTTTTCGCGCGCTCGGTGATTTAGATTTCGAATTCGCGTTCATTGACGACATTCTCATTGCCTCAACAACACCAGAAGAACATGCAAAGCATTTGCGAATAGTAATGCAAAGATTAAAAGAATTTCACTTACGTCTCAACGTCGAGAAATGTTAATTCGGCAAATCAGAATTAGAATTCCTCGGTCACACAATAAATAGTGAAGGGTGTAAACCCACTCCGCCGCCTACCAATCCTCCACTATCGCTCGAGGCCCAACGACTAAGCCGCCGATCGCTCTCAGGAGCGTTTCATACCAAAAATGCGCCCAAATTGTATTTTCCGATAAACTATTATTAAAAGTTTCTTTATTAAATAATCTTTACACAAAAATAGAATTTTTTTTTAAATGTATTAGATGTTATGTAATAATTTTTATAACGATATATTTTCATAAAATTTATCATATAATTTAAATTTTAACAATAAATTTTTGCATCACCCGTGAGGTACTGTTGTTAATTTTGCGTTTTTTTAGTGTTTCCCCAGTAGGCGTATTCCACTAAAAAATAATGAATTAAATACATGGCTTAGCAAAAAATAAAATTTTGTAAAATATTATTATAAAAATTATTATGTAACACATATAATATGTTAAAACAAAAATTTAATGTTTGTAAAAAAAATTATTTAATAGAGATGTTTTAATGATAGTTTGGCGAAAACAATTTGGGCGCATTTTTTATGTGAGACGCTCCCAAGTAAGAGCGATCAGCGGCTCGGCCGTCGAGCTTCGAGCGGTAGTGGGGGGTCAGTAGGCGTCGCCTTCGAGAACGGGCCAAAAAGAGCAACTAATTCCGAGCACTGATATAAAATATAAATTTTAGAAAAGTCGTCCACGACGAAAGCAAAAGCGAAGGCGGGATCGGCAGTTGCGACACGTTGCATATACATATGCATGCGTTCTTTCGAGGCTTACTCAGTGACGAGATAAGGGACAAAGACTTTCGGCTTGGTAAATACGTAATCTGTGCATGCACGGACAGGATCGTCGCCGCCCCTCTGACGCCGCGGTCACATTATCAAAAGGGACCAATAAGGGAGCTGGCTGGATGACTGATGAGGGTCAGCGGATTTCGAGAAAAATCTCACTTCGATCGAAAGCACCGCGCTGTTCACTTCAGGCCTATTCTCTCTCGTGTCAACGGAAGCAGTTGTCGAAGTCTGTGGTCAGTCTCGAAGGCACACGACGTGTACGCGACAATCCGCGACCCAGGGCACACAGCTCTGAGACGTCGTCACGGTTCACGCCGACCCGCACGAACAATAAGAACCCGTCTAACAGACGTGGCGTCCGCGACTCAGGGCACACATAGCCCCTCGGCGTCGTCGCGGCAAAAAATATATATATCGATTAGAATTTAAAGACTACAGTGTATGGTGACAAATCCGAATAAACATTGTGATAATTTACATACGCGAAAATACAGTTGGGAACTTAATTGCATCCTTTCTGACACAAAACAGCAGTCATGCTTTCGCATCCATCGGTAGAAGCCGAAACGTGTTTAGTCTCTGATGCCTCAGATTTTGCAATGGGAGCGGTTCTCGACGCTTAGATAACTCGTGGAAACCTCTCGCGTTCTTTTCGTGCAAATTTAGCCCGTCTCAATTGAAGTATAGTGCGTATAATCGCGAATTAACTGCGGTTTTCGAAGTTGTTAAATACTTCCAGTATTTTCTAGAAGGCCATGATTTCAAAATATTGACAGATCACAAGCCTCTTATTTACACGTATATGCAACGTTCAGATAAAGCCTCGCCGCGTCAGCAAAGACAACTGTCGTTTATTTCACAGTTTACCACGCATATCGAGCATCTCTCGGGTAGCGACAATGTCGTTGCCGATTCTCTCTTTCGAGTCGAATCCATTCGGCTGCCTGTAGAAATCGAGTTAAACGAGCTCGCAGAACAGCAGGAACGCGACGAGCAACTTAAGACCATTCGCGAAATTCCAGATTTCCCGCTCACCATGAAACGTATTGAGTGGGATTTAAATTACACTACGCTGTATTACGAGATGACCGATGAAACAATCCGTCTATATACAGTGATGGGAGAAAGTTCCGTAACGGTCAAATATCTTAGAAAATAATTATGGAAGAAAATGTTCAATACAAAAGTTTTAGTATATCAAGTAATCTATTATATTGTTACGCCCGTGCTTCGCGGTGTCGGCCGAGCATAAGTTGCGCCGACTGAAATCGTCTGCAGCGGACAAGAGAGAGTTGCTCCCTTAGCAACGAGTTGTTTGGCGGGACTCTTTGGATTGACGCGAGTTTGAGATACGCTTGAGTGTATTAAAAGTTCAATAAACCGTTGTAGTTCTTTTATAAACGAGTGTGTTGTTCTTTTCCGCGCGAGCTCGCGAGTGTCACCGTCTTTGCCGCAGGCGCGAGTGTAACAGTGAACGCGAGCGTAACAATATTGTAAGATATAGCCTGTAATACCGACAATTTTAGTAATTTCATTACGGTAATTTCCCTAGCGAGCTGCGCGCGCATTGTCATATTCGTGATTGGTCGAGAGTATTACTAACGCTGCGACCCAAGCGCCTAGAGCTAGTAACTCATACACGGCGCCTGATTGGCTGAGTAGCGGCGGCGCTCGTGAAAGTAGCCGGTGACCGGAAGAAGAAGCGGTCGTCATTATTATTCGTTATTGTACCGTCGAACCGAGAGGTCTCGTGGAGACCGCGTGCGTAATAAATAGTGGTGAAGTTAAAGGAGTCTCTCTCTCTGAATCCTCGTCTCGATCCTACGTTTCCCCAAGGTCCGCTTGGTACTTTAGTTGAAGATTCCCCGCGCTATCCGTCGGTGACAATTCTTGCTAAGCTCTACATTATTTCCTGACATTTTCCCAGTCGCTTGGCGGGAGACTAGAATTCCAGAAAACTAGCATTCCTGCCTTACAATATGGTTATATTGAAATAACCTTCATGTGACCTTGAAGGACACCGTGAAGGTCAACTTTGAAATCTTAAATGGAAACTATTTTCTATTACATATTCTTAAAGTTGGTGTCAAGACGTTTCCGAAACACTGGTTACAAACCCTTTTTGCTTGAGATCTCCCTGGCCTAATCCTGGTGGTAGCGGATCGGCGGGAACCGATATATCGTGGAAGCGGACTTAACGGGTAGACGCAACGCCTGTGCCGACGGCGGTCGGCGGGAACAAGCAGCGGGTTGTCCCCGATCAGTTGTTCCGTCGAGGAATATGAGCGTGGCCAGCAGTGGCTGGTCGAGGTGAGGAGCTTCCCACCTCTTTTGCTCGATGGAGCGGATCGCTTGTCGGACTGGCGGCAGCGGCCGACGGAGGTAGAAAGCTTTCTACCTCCTGGTGTCGTAAAGCGCGGTATCGGGGTTGTATTGCGAACGTCGGATGCGATGTGTCAAACTCGGGTGCTCGGCAAGATCTCTCTCTGTGCGTCGCTTTGAGCCTCTTTTATACCCGTCGGTCGGCGGAAAGCGCTACCCCGTGGCTCTTTTTTTATTAACAACTGCTTTGTTAAAAACTAAATCCCGAGCGCTATCCCGCGGCG
>NW_012026855.1:1511922-1512322 GCF_000956235.1 Wasmannia auropunctata
TAAATGCGCAGGTTGACGAGTGGATAAGTCAGGGCATTATTCGACCCTCTTCTTCAGATTACGCGAGTCCGGTAGTTCTCGTAAAAAAAAGGACGGCTCGCATAGACTGTGCGTTGATTACAGATTACTGAATAAGAAGATGATTAGAGATCGTTACCCGTTACCGTTGATAGAAGATCAGTTGGATCGGCTACAGGGTGCTAAGATTTTCAGTACTTTAGACTTGAAAAATGGTTTCTTTCACGTGCGTATGGACGAATCAAGCATAAAGTATACGGCATTTATCGTGCCTGACGGTCAATACGAATTCTTACGAGTGCCCTTTGGTCTATGCAACTCCCCTTCCGTTTTCCAGAGATATATAAATGTAACCTTTCGGGAATTGATTCAAGACGGAATA
>NW_012026855.1:1512372-1515665 GCF_000956235.1 Wasmannia auropunctata
TTAAGATTTCAAAGTTGATCTTCACGGTGTCCTTCAAGGTCACATGAAGGTCATTTCAATATAACCATATAATAGATCACTTGATATACTAAAACTTTTGTATTGAACATTTTCTTCCATAATCATTATTTTCCAAGATATTTGACCGTTACGGAACTTTCTTCCATCACTGTATACCCGAAGCCTTATGTAAACGCGTTTTTCGTATGTTCCACGACGCGGCCGGCGCATCCGGGTGCAAAGGTGACGGATCGAGTCATTCGCCAACGGTATGTTTGGCCGAACATGCATCGCGACATTGCTAAATAGTGCAAGAACTGCGTAGACTGTCAACAGTCAAAGATATCGCACCATGTACAATTGAACCCAGCTAAATTCGTAATACCAGATGGTCGTTTTGAACATATTCACATGGATTTAGTGGGCCCACTACTCGAATCAGACGGTTATAAATATTGTTTAACGATTATCGGTCGGTTTTCTCGTTGGCCCGTAGCGGTTTCTCTCAAACAGATCGACGCTACAACAGTCATGCGAGTGTTTTTCAACAATTGGATCGCGAATTTTGGTGCGCCAAAAACCTTAACTACGGATCAGGGAAGTCAATTTGAATCGCAGCTGTTCGTGGCGCTGCTTCAACTGATCGGTTGTCAGCGCATTCGCACTACAGCTTACCCAGCCGCGAACGGAATGATCGAGCGATGGCATCGCAACTTTAAAGCTGCAATCATGTGTCATGCGGACGCTAATTGGACACAGGTGCTGTCAACAGTTCTTTTAGGTCTACGCACCCATGTTCGTCTCGACACCGGCGCGTCGCCCGCGGAATACGTATATGGAACAACATTGCGATTACCGGGGGAGTTTGTTCTTTCAGACGATTTCACGCCTGATCCTCATGCATTCATTGAAGAGTTCCGAGAATACATGCATAAAATCAAACCAGTTCCGGTGGAACATAAACATAAAAAACATGCATTTGTTTTTAAAGACCTAACTTCATGTACTCACGTATTCCACCGTGTTGGAGGCACCAGGAAATTTCTCGAACGCCCTTACACTGGCTCGCACCGAGTTATCGAGCGTGTATCCGACCGCATTTTTGACATTGATGTAAATGGTACCAAACGAAGCGTATCCATCGAAAACCTAAAACTGACGCACTTTATACCAGACAATTTAGGTAATTCTCTGTCAATTGAGACACAGGCTAATCCGTCCAATAAGCGCCCAATGTTAAAAACTTATGCGAAATCGAAGAAAAAAGTCACTTTTGCCTTATAAATTCTGGTTGTGATGCTTATGTACAAGCGTTAGAATTAAGTAACAAAAAGATTGTAAGCGTTAAGCGTTAGAATAAGTTATAAAAATGTATAAGTAATTGAAAAGATTCGTTATCATTCGGGGGGGGGGGGGAGTATGTGAGGAATTAGCTCCCACCATGTTTTTTCCTTAGCGCTCTGTGTGGGGGAACTTAAGCGAGCTGCGCGTAGCAACCAGCGCAGCGTTCATTCCTTTGGATATAGTCTTCCGAATCAGACCAGAATAAAATTGAGCAACCTAAATTCTGTGTCGTTCATCATTCCGCCCTGATCCCAGTCAACGTGGGACCGTCCGTTCCCTCACTGTTTCTAGCATTTAAAATTTTGTCAAGCTCTCTATATAACCAATATCTAATTGAAGTTTAGACATGTCATAATTAACAGAATTATATTACGAATTCTAATTTTATAATAATTTGAATTTTGTTACAGTAATATCACAAGTTATTATTTAACGTAATATTATTGTCCTTTGTAGTGCGTAAGTACGTAAATAAATTCGGACTCGTTAATTTAATAAATAATCTCTTCATTCGGCGAGCGTACATTCTTTTCGGTTGAACGTCCGATTTAATTCTGTTCTGTTTTCCGCGAGTTTTTTTAAATCGAATTATTAATTTTCGTTGCTAAGTCGTATTAATACAACGATCATATGATTGAACATTGCGCGTTATTACACCATTCAACCGGTGTTCTTAACGGAAAGATTTTACGCTGATTCTTTCTACTACACCTTTAGTTTATAACATTATTATATTGTTATTATATTATAAAAAGTTTATAAGTAGAATTTATATTGCAAACTTAGTATATTTAAATTAATTTCAATTACTTTTATCAACTATTCTATGATACGAGTGATACTTATATCAACGAGTCAAGCTTATGACGTGCTGCTCTAGCAATAAAAAAAATATATATAACATTGTAACGGTTTCAACGGAACGGGATAATGTAAGGAAGACGCGCAACTTGTAGTTTACAATTTTAATTCGACAACTGATAGATCTATGACAATCATTCGATTTGTTACACTTTCAATCGCTGGAGAGAGATCACGAATTGAGCGCTTAATGCTATTCCTAAGAAGAGCGGTCGGCAAGTGTTACAATCAATTCACGCCGCGTAACTTTACATGGAGCGACTTCGTGACAGTTATCTTTCACAGATTCCACTGTGATGCTCCGTGGTATCTCGCGTCCTTAGTCTCTCCGAGTGGGGCCTGGTGAACCGGCCGGACCCGGTCCCTCGATCGCCTCCCAAACAGCCGAAAATCCTGTACGCGAATTTCCAGGCACAATCTGTCCTTGCTAAGAGGCTGATTTTCGTGTTCTCTCTTTCGAGTTTCGAGCTCTTCTCCTCATTCCTTTCTTCTTTCCTCATTTCGCCAGCAATCTCGTCGTCATCCCCTCTCTTTACTCTCCTTCTCTTTCATCCTCCGTGTCTCATCCAATTCGCGACTATTCCCACGCTTAATTTATAATGTCTCCAATCGCCACAACATATATGTATTTATAATATTATAATAAATATAAGAAACAGGTGCGCCAAGTATGCTGCTGCTGGAGATTTCTTCCTATCTTTAATTTTTCTGTCACGTAATTTGCTACTTGTTATCGAAATCCCTTTTTAATTTCTGCGGTCCTCATTACGCTATCTATTGCATTTCTTATTTTTATTTTTTACGTATACATTGAAAATAATACAACATGGATTTTATTTGTTTAATTTGATAGAATATTTTTTTTCGAGGTATATTTTTTTTAGTTTTTAATTCAATTACAATAAATATACTTGAAATAATATTTTGATTTCACTTCTTTTTGGTAATATTATAATTTTAATTTATTAAATTAAAATTTTTTTAAATCATGTATACGTTAATACAACTTGGATTTTGTTTGTTTAATTTAATACAATAGTTTTTTTCGGGGTATATTAATTACAAAATAATTTTGTGTGATTGTTATA
>NW_012026855.1:1516757-1519136 GCF_000956235.1 Wasmannia auropunctata
TTGTTATCGAAATCCCTTTTTAAGTTCTGCGGTCCTCATTACGCTATTTATTGCATTTCTTGTTTTTATTTTTTACGTATACATTGAAAATAATACAACGTGGGTTTTATTTGTTTAATTTGATACAATATTTTTTTTGAGGTATATTTTTTTAGTTTTTAGTTTTGTGAAAGACGACGACGACGACGACGACCGACGACCGACGACCGACGACCGACGACCGACGACCGACGACCGACGACCGACGACCGACGACCGACGACCGACGACCGACGACCGACGACCGACGAATCTGAATGACATAAAATCGGGCAAAAAATGCATACACTTTATGCGCTTATGCTTCAAATGCACTTGTGAACATCGCTATTACAGCATTGTAATTGATAAAATATAGATTTTTTCATAAAATAGGCATTTACCGATAATATCCATATAATTAAAAGATATAATAATTTATTCCTACAGAAACGTTATCCGTCCGGTAAAGGATACACTGTAGCGTCTCTGTAAGTACAAAAATATTTCCTGACCGTCATGTAGCGAAAAAATATACTTGGCGGGAGACGCTACCGCGTCTCCTGATGTTCTTTATTCACTCGTTGAACAAAATTTTTATCAGTTTTTAACTTTGGATTCATATCCAAAAATATTATTCGATAATCTATGTTTTCCCCTTCTTGCATACACTTAGAACATCCAAAATATCCATTAAAAGCTTTAATACATTTAACAAAAGATAGGGCTGGAGCATCACAAATAATACATCTAATTGTAACTTTAAATTTTAAATCTTTATAATAAAATCCTTCTTTGTGTAGAACGTTATATTTATCGATGAATTCTTTTAGAAATATGTTAGAAGAAATAGGTTTACTATATCCGTGGTATGCTCCAATAACAAATGGCTCCGAGATTTTAGGATAAATGTGTCCTAATATTGAATAAAGTTGACTTGAAGAACTTTTGACTAAAGGTAATCCATCTATATTAATATTAATTAGGATATTATCAAATATGTCAGAAATATTAACTGTTTTTAATATGTCAATTAAAGCTGTTTTTAAACCGTAATGAAAGTATTTCCCTGGTGGGACATCACGAACAGTAGTATTTTTTGGAGTGTTGAGCAATGTTCTTGAATCTAATGGGAGATCATGTAACTGCTGAACTTCAACATTTTTCAATAATTTTAATAACGCAGTAGTTGCTCGATGAGTAATATTATAACAACATACCCATTGTGCTAATGCTTCTTTAAAATTCATTAATTTTGTATTTTTGATATAGCATTTTGTGCTATTTTAATTGTATTACGACGTCGATCTGCTACATTAATTGTATCGATAATGTTATTACTTGGCAGAGTTGGCTGATAATTTCGATCCTCTTCAAAATTTCCAGTATTTATCGTACTTTCATCATTTATATTAAAATCATTACTTTCACAACATTGAAAACCTTCACTAATTGGTTGTATAATGCAACTAGTAGTAGATTTATTTTGATTATCTTCACTTTGTAGAATGTCATTACGTAAAACTTCACATGCTTTACGAATTCTTCTATTTTTTTGGCTATTTGATATATTTTTAAATTTTTTTCGAAAAGACATTTTCTGATAAAGTATAATAAAGTATATAAAATACAGAAACAACACAAGCGAAAAAGTTTATTTTGAGATTAAGATACATAAACAATTCCATATATAATCAAAAAGTTAAACTGCACATGCGCATACATAAAAGCTTTAAATTCTGATAACAATATGATATCACCAATGAGATATCAATTTTATTTCGTATTAAAGATATCAGTTTAACATCTTACGTCAGCGAACTCTATAAATGGATATCTCATAGAGCTCTTCCCATGGACATCTCAAAAAATGATAACTTTTAGTTAACATTATAAAGAAATCTAGTTGTGATCGATAAAAGGATCTCGTTAAGTACTGTTCCTCTCAAGAATGTTTATTGGGTAGTCTACTCATACAGCACACTAATGTTGAATCAACATCTCAGAAACGTTGAATTGCAAGATTGCAAATGTTGCAGCAACATCGTGAAATGTAGATTCAACGTTGAAAAGAAATTGCAAAAATGTTCAATGTCCGTTGAATCTATATCTTAGAGACACTGCAATTTAATATTGATTCAACATAGATTCAAGATTGATTCAACGTATAAGCAATGTAATAATTTAATCCGCACAGAATAATAATATTTGTTAGATATCTATTCGATTTTTATGAAACCAAAATAAAAAACATAAAACGTAAAAAAAAATAATTTACGTTTACAGTGTTTCCAAGGAATCAATTCCTTCTAAATTAATATTCAGATCCAAGATCGGAAGAGCACACGTCTGAACTCCAGT
>NW_012026855.1:1519156-1521057 GCF_000956235.1 Wasmannia auropunctata
TTAATATTTATTTCTTATTTATTTTATTACATTTTATTTTTGTTTCATTGCATTTTATTTTTTATTTTATTCGTTTTATTCTTTATTTGTTTATTCATTTGATTTTATTTATTTTACTTACATCATTCTTTATTTTTTTATTTATAATTAATTTTATGTTCTATTTCGTTTTATTTTTTATATAATTTATATATATTTATTTTATTTTACTTTAATGATTAAATGAATCGTATATCATCACTAAGACCATGAGAGAGACAAGGGAGTTGTGAGAAGAACGACAGAACCGCTAGAGAAAAAAAACTGTGACACAGATAAGAACGCCGTGGGAGAGACGAGAAACTCGTGAGAGAGACAAGAGAGCCGTGAGAGAAGCGAGGATACCGAGAAAGAAATAAGAAAATTGTTAGAAAGACGAAAGTCTTGAAAGAGAGGTGAAAGACGTAAAAAAGACGAAAAAGTCGGGAGAGAGATGAGAAAGAGACGAGAAAGCAGAGAAACAGCTGAGAAAGATGTGAGGAATACGAGAGAGCCGTGAGAAAGATAAGAAAACTATAGAAAAGACGAGAGTTGTGAAAGGGGCGAGAGTACTGAAAAAGAGATAGAATTGTTAAAGAGTCGAGAGAGTCATGAGAGAAATGAGGATTCTGAAGAAGAGACGAGAAAATTGTTATAGAGACGAGAGAGCTGTAAAAGAGACGAGAAAGGCGAGAGTGAGACGAGACCTAGATGATACTTAATTCTTCGACGGCGACTACATAGACATTCACTTCCTTGACGGCAAAGATCTAGACAATACGTAGACACTTAGTTCCTCGACGGTAAACACGATGACACACATTTTCTCGATGGCAATCACGTAAACATTCACTTCCTCGATGGTGAAGACCTAGAAAATGCGTAGACACTCACTTCCTCGACGGCGACCACGTAGACATTCACTTCTTCAACGGCAAAGACCTAGACGTCACCTAGACACTTAATTCCTCGACTGCGACCACGTAGACATTCATTTCCTCGACGGCGACCACGTAGATATTCACTTTCTCGACGGCGAAGATCTAGATGACACCTAGACATTTAGTTCCTTAACGATGAACACGTAGACATTTATTTCCTCGACGGTAAAGACCTAGACGACACCTAGACACTTAGTTCCTCGACGGCGACCACGTAGACATTCATTTCCTTGACGGCGACCACGTAGATATTCACTTCCTCGTTGACCAAAGACCTAGACAACACGTAGACATTTAGTTCCTCGTCGATGACCACGTAGACATTCACTTCCTCGCTGGCGAAGACCTAAACAACACCTAAACACTTAGTTCCTCGACGGCGAAGACGTAGACACTCACTTGCTCGACAGTGAAGGTTTAGACGACTCCTAAACATTTACTTCCTCGACGGCGAAAACTTGGACGACACCTAAACACTTAGTTCCTCGATGGCGAAGACCTAGACAATACCAAACACTTAGTTCCTTGACGGCGAACAGTTTGACACTCCTTTCTTCGACGGCGAAGACTTAGATGACACCTAGACACTTAGTTCCTCGACGGCGAACACGTAAACACTCACTTCCTCGACAGCGAAGGTTTAGACAACTCCTAGACATTTAGTTCCTCGATGGCAATCTCGTAGACATTTACTTCCTCGACGGCAAAAACCTGGACGATACCTAAACACTTAGTTCCTCGATGGCAAAGATTTAGACAACACCAAACACTTAGTTCCTTGACGGCGAATATTTTGACACTCACTTCATCGACGGCGACCACGTAGACATTCACTTCCTCGTCGGCGAAGACTTGGTCAATACCTAAACATTTAGTTCCTCGATGGCAAAGACCTAGACAACACCAAACACTTAGTTCCTTGAGATCGGAAGAGCACACGTC
>NW_012026855.1:1521107-1521723 GCF_000956235.1 Wasmannia auropunctata
TAAAGAAGAAGACACTTCCTCGACGACGACCACAAAAGAGTTGTGAGAGAGAGACGAGAGAGTAGAGAAACAGACGAGAAAGTCGTGAGAGAAACGAGAAAGCCAGAAGAGAGACGAAGGACAAGATTGAAAAAAGGGACAAAATTGAAATTTTGCGAAGAAGAAGACACTTCCTCGACGACGACCACAAAATAGTTGTGAGAGAGAGACGAGAGGGTAGAGAAACAGACGAGAAAGTCGTGAGAGAAACGAGAAAGCCAGGAGAGAGACAAGAGACAAGATTGAAAAAAAGGACAAGATTGAAATTTTGCGAAGAAGAAGACACTTCCTCGACGACAACCACAAGAGAGTTGTGAGAGAGAGACGAGAGAGTAGAGAAACAGACGAGAAAGTCGTGAGAGAAACGAGAAAGTCAGGAGAGAGACAAGGGACAAGATTGAAAAAAGGGACAAGATTGAAATTTTGCGAAGAAGAAGACGACGATAACGATATAGCAGACCAAAGAGACCATACAACATTGAAATTTTAACGAAAATTTAGCGAAGAAAAAGACGGCGACAACAAAGGCGGCAAAATTATAAATTATAGACGAAAGAGGACAAGATTGAAAAATTTT
>NW_012026855.1:1527008-1527465 GCF_000956235.1 Wasmannia auropunctata
ACTGGAGAAGCTGAAATTAATTTTATCGTTCACATTAAATAAATTTCAAGAAAGTTTAGAAAGAGGAGTCACTGTTCATGATATTAATATTGCTCGATGGGCCATTCGAGCGGAAGAGGAACTTTTCCCCGTTCCAGGATTTAAAGCATCACATCGTTGGGTAAGAAAATTTAAAAGAATTCACAGAATTGTATCCTGAAAAATCACAAAAGTTATAACAAAAAAACTATTCAATCGAAAGAACATTTGCAAACAGAAAGCAATAGGTTTATCGAAAATGTTAAATATCATATTACGCGGTATGGATTAGAAAATATATATAATTCTGATCAAAGTGGGTTTCAATTAGAACTTCATGCTGGTCGTTGTTTAGCAATTCAAGGCACAAAAAAAGTAGAATGTATAGTACAATCGGTATTGGCAACTACACATAGTTATACGATACAACCAACTATTT
>NW_012026855.1:1529796-1530432 GCF_000956235.1 Wasmannia auropunctata
ACTGGAGTTCAGACGTGTGCTCTTCCGATCTTTCTGTTATATTCGTAGTGTCCATACGGCGTCGAGAAGGCCGTCTTATTTTTATCCTTTTCTGCCATCGGGATTTGATGATATCCCGACGCAAGGTCTAACGTCGAAAAATATTTCGCATTGCCTAATTGATCTAGGATATCGGTTATCGTATATTGGGTAACGGAAAGGAATCTCCTATTGTGAGATCGTTAAGTTTCCTAAAATCTACCACGATTCTTAATTTGCGTTTCCCTGACGCGTCTGTTTTTTTCGGCACTACTAGCAGTGGCGCAATCCACTGGCTTGTGCTAGGGCGAATAATTTCGTCCGCCAGCATCTTGGCAATTTGTTTGTTGACTTCCTCTTTATGTTTTTCGGGTAGTCGATACAGTCTTCTATTTACCGGTGCGCAATCCGCACGGGTCACTATCTCGTGAGACACTGCATTTGTGTGTAAGCGCATCGTTTTCTAAATAAAATAAATCGCAATAGTCGTCGCATATACTTAGCAAGGCCTTCGTTTCTTCCTTGGTTAAGTGTGTCAATCGTAATTGCTGACGCAAGCGTTCCTGCCGCTCCATCACGGTCTCGGCGCTCTTGCCGCTGTCTCTTATACACATCTCT
>NW_012026855.1:1533027-1533540 GCF_000956235.1 Wasmannia auropunctata
TTACCGTACTTAATATAACCGCTAATCGCATGTTGTCCGCTGTCTGCTTTCGTAGTGGTGTCTGTAGTTGAGCCGTTGCGGTAGGTCGGTGCCGTCTCAGGTTACGCGTCGGGCGTCGCGCTTGTGGCTGCTACCGGGTGACTCAGGCGTGCTGCTATCGGCTTGGCTTCGGCTGCTTTGCGCTCGCTCGATCCTTCGCCTTATTAATCGCACTCGTTTACTTTTTGTTTCAGGTGACCAGAGATGTCGGCTGTAGGTCCTGTTCCTTCCGGATGCGGATCCCACCGCTGCCACCAATTTGTTGTGTCCGGGGGTTGAGGGGCACAAGAAGAGGATCCGACTCCGCGGGGGAACGGGACTACACTTATTAATTGATTCACTCCGACATATTATATTAATGTATTATATTATTGTTACTCTAAAAGTCAATAATAATAATAATAATAAACAATATTCTTAACACAATTTTGTGATTTTACTGTTTTATTTATACTATAAGTTGTTTATTTATAC
>NW_012026856.1:0-25742 GCF_000956235.1 Wasmannia auropunctata
TATTTCCTGTACATGATAGTGTTCTGATGTTGCCTTTTATAGAATCGTTTAATTGTTTAAAAGCTCTTGCAAACAGTTGTACTGCGTCATACATGAGCGCGGGTTCAACTTGTAGCTGCGAAGGACCGTCTAGGCCCCATTCGTTTTCATGTCTGTTGTAAGTTTGTTGCACTATCTGATCTTCCGGGTCAATTAGGCGGAGGCCAGTGAAATTAACGCCAGAAAATTGATATGGTTCTAAATCCAGAGTTTGCAGGTCCTGCATATTCATCAATATGTAATATATTTAATTGTTAGGTCTTCCAGAATCTAACTAATATTGCAAATTAAATTATTTATTAATTATACTTGCAGTTTAAATGTCTCATAAAAAAATTCAAATTATAAATATTAATTTTAGATGATCAAATATCCCTCTCAAGGCACTTGTAGTGTTAACGAGTAGATTGAATCAAGTGCAATATTAAAAACTTTTAGTATCATTTGCACGGATCATTCTTATAATTTTACAATTTTCATGTAAAATTATTATTTACTTATCAATAACTATTATCAATAACTTTAGACTTCCATTAAATTATTATCTCATAATATCTTCTGTTAATAATAAGTATATCATTATCGCTATATTCATATACTTCCTATAATATATACATATATATGTATATGTATATATATATATATATATATATATATATATATAAATTTTTATCGAAAGTATAAATAATTTTACTTTTTTTTGCAAAACAATTTTAATTATTATTATTTTGTAATTTTATTTTTTAAGGTACATTGCGCGCATATCTTACCAAAGAAGTGACGATCACTTTGTACTTTTCGGATAAAATGCCAACTTGTTGTGCCTGCTTGAGAACTTCATCGAGAATTTCGTACGAACAGTCGATGATAATATTTTCTATGTTCGATTCTTTGATTTCTTGCATCGCTGGCCTACAAAAGATTTAATTCCAAGCTGTACAATCTATTAAAAATTTTTTCAATTAATTGCCGACCTTTCTAATCTCATTTTCAACGTTGACATAATTTCTATACTAAAGCTATTTAACTGTCTTCTTTGGAAAAAAAATATTTAAAAATTACTTTGTATATTCGAAAAGTGCCATCCCAATAACTATTAAAGATATACTCATATATCTATAACATAAGATATTAAACCAATAACAGGACTAATGTTGAAACAATAAACGAATAATAAGCATAATTTTTATGTTTATGAGAACTATTGGGACAACGATTGTGTATATTATATGTACATTACGAGTTAATCCAAAAGTAAGTTTCTCTATTTTTTTCTCTCAAGAAATAACTCTGACTGGCTCCAGCTCGGATCTTAAGAACTTTTATTTGGGCATGCTAGTAACATTCTAATGATGTGGTGAATTAAGAAACGTTGTCAGTATGCTTCCTACAATGGAGATACATTGCTTAGGCCCGTTCTACAAAACATTGTAGATCAGGTTGTAAGCCATAAACTGTAAGAATTGATCTATCACAGTCGAATGTAAGAAGAATATTCGATTATGATTGGTCAGTTTTTATAGAATTACAGCTTACGACTTACTACATTATATTACTGTTGTAGATAACTCTTTAGCGTGTCCGACTGCGGGTAGTCATTCGATTTTTAACCGCAAGAAATGAGAGTGTAATGGATATTCATTGCCAATTGACTAAAATTTATAGAGAAAAATACATGAGTATTCAAATAATTCATCGTTGTTACCTTGAGCGCCAACGAATCATTTGAATTGCTCATGCATTTTGCCTCATAAACTTCAGTTAATTGGCGATGGATATCCGTTGCTTTCATTTTTTGCAATCAAATATCATATGACCGCATCTCACAGACAGATGTTAAACAATGTTGTCTCCATGGTTGCAGTAAGCATACTGATAGCTGCAGGGCCGCTTCTCCATCATACCGTCAGAATGTGGTCAGCACACTCAAACAAAAGTTTCTAAGACCGCTCAGGTTCTTAAGAGAAAAAAATAGCAAAATTTACTTTTAAATTGATTCTTGTATATTATAAACATAAAAAATCAGTTAATCATGATTAATATTTCTAAGCAAGTCCAGCCAGAAATTAGTCAAATCGATATATTAAATGGCCGTTGAATCAAACGTCAATAATTTGATAAGTTGATTTTGAATACTGATTAATATTTTTGTCATCTTTAACCTCATTATAATTGTTTCTACGTTGATTCAGCAATTGCAAATATTTCAATAAGATTTCTATTATATTTCGGCCAATTCTATATAATATTACATCCGGCGGATTTCACGATTTCGCACGTTTGCGTACGTGGAGCAGAATCACTTTTTACAACAAAAAATACACAAGAACAAATTTTAATCGATATCGGTCATCGATAGGTGAACAGGATATAAATCCGACAAAATTATTGTTGTTTGTTTTTTTAAAAACTTATTTTAAGTAAATATGACATAATCAAATGTAAGAAATTTTCTAAACAATAATGATTCCAAGTAGGCTACGTTTTTCACGTACATCTAGTCTGTTATTGTAACTTCGATTGTTACTTCGATTTCACAAGATCAAGAACTCCAGATTTCCATAAGAAAAAAATTAATGAGTGAACTGCCTAGACACATTTTCCGTTTAATGGATGTAGAATCGCGACAGACTCATAAAATTCTGTTAGAGCAACATATTACTATAGGCGAAACATATGTATATGTATTTAGCCTGAAAGACAATAGAAATATATTTTGTCTGTTTTCAACTGTCAAGACTCAAATTGAGTTGGAAATCTCATGTTCGACTAATAATAAAGAAATCGCTGAGGGAAACGGACAAATAAACATTGTTTTTCTGAAAGATTAAGTAACAAATTGCACATTACCAAAACTCTAATTGTGACTTAGACTGAACTCATCAATGGATGACCAATTAAATAAAATCTGTAATATTGAGAATGACTTGTTAATAGTAAACCGTGAATTCAACAAAAATTGGCGAACAATCGAAGATGCGCGCGCGCACATGTTGTAATCTCTATTAAGTCTTGATTTTTGTAAAGTGGCATTAGAATGAAAAATAAATAATGTAACGAAGAATTTATCAAAAAATTTGTATTTTCTTTAGTTAAAATAATTATTAGTAACGTTATATAATCATCTCATTCTTTCTTTAAATTAAGAGACTTCACTCACTCATTTCCTAATTCCCATATAAAAATCTCACGTGGTCCAGTCTTGGCTTATAGGGATTAAATTCTTTGTCTCGAAATTAGGATTGACGATTGCGCTGATCTGAGAAATTGAGTTATAGCATCGTTTTCAAAACGTTGACTCATTTTCCAAACTCGTATAAAGGCACGCTCGATTCGCAGCGCACACTTCTGTGCGTGAGACAGAGTGTCTGACCTGCGTTCTTTTAAACCCCTTCTTCCCCATCTTTCTCGTTTCTAAACGATTCCTTTTAAATAATTAAAATTCGATTTAACGTAACAAGAGAATCGATATCAAGCTGGAAAGTACTGTTATATATACTTATATTGTGTATTCGATATGGAATTGGCCAAAAGATAAAAGTAATCTATACGTTAATTAGTTAATTAACTTAAGAACAATTACAATAAGGCTGAAAATGACAAAAATATCAGACAATATTTAACATTCATCCATTGCATCGACGCATCGACGATCAAATTGACATCAATTTAACTAATCACTTCTGGCTGGGACAGGATGACCAATTTTCCCGTGATTGCGAAATTGAAAAATTTTTGAAATACTTATTTTTGTGAGATTACATAAATATTTTTTATTGCATACCTATAACTCGGTCCGTAGCCTAGATGATATATAAATGCAGAGCTGCCATGTGAGATTGAAAAATTTTTAAGATACTTATTTTTGTGAGATTACATAAATATTTTTTACTGCGTACCTACTAACGATTTTGTAAGATTACATAAATATTTCTTACTGCATACCTATAACTCGGTCCGTAGCCTAGATGGTATACAAATGCAGAGTTGCCATGTGAGTCCCATCGTTTCAGCAGTAAACGCATACGAACCAGACTATCGGCGTTCTCATACAATATTGCAAAGGATTTCCATTTGAACTCTATGACGAGTTGATTATAAACCTGTAGAAGTTTCGTTGGCGATTATTATCGATTATTAGGTGAATAATGTGTTATAAGAAGGCGCATGGAATAAAGCAAAAATTAAAATTTAAAAAATGTTGAATGCAAAAATATTAGAAGCATAGAATATTAGATGTTATATATTTATTATTTTACGATATTATAAATGATTTATTAGTTTTTATTTTTTTAGCTAATGCAGACAGTACATTATATTTGCGTAACCAGATAATTGATAATTTTCTTTGAAAAAATAAATTTTCTTTGGGAAAAAATACAAAATTATATATGTGTTTTATATTACTTATTTATATTACAGTTACAACGTATATAGTGCGATTATAATAATCAATCTTTCAAATTTTAGCTACTTACTCGCGCTAATGAGTTCACATGTGGATATAGATTTAAACCTAATCCGCGCGGTCGAGAGAGTTGATCAAAGTCCTGTCGCACAGAGATGTATGGTACTTCTATTGCATCGCACAAGCTTTGCACGTGCTCGGCGACCACTTTTTCTTGAGGTCCAAAAACACCCACTATTCCCAGATCTAGCAGTTCGCATACTAAACATTTCGAAAAATCGATTGTATAAATTGTATTGCAAAAGTACACGCATATAACACTATTTGCAAAATTTTGATCACAATTTGGAAAAATAATTATTTATTAACTGATATTTCTAGTATCTTCTGGGAAAATTTGTGTTATGTAAAAATATAGTTTTTACAAAGATAAATTAATTGTGTTTATATTTTATTTAAACAAATATAATTTCAATTTAAAAATTATTTTTAGTACATGTAATTGTACCATTTTAGTAAATGTGATTGTCTACTATTCAATTTATTAAAATTTTTGGTTCAAAATCATATTAATATTAACAAGCTTATAATAGGGTATCAGGATAATCAGTCATTTAATATTAAACGCGTGATATATTGAATAATATGATCTATCAAACATATTGCCGCATCGATAGAAAAGTACCTCAAAATTAATCATTTTTCAGTAGAACATTATTAAAATTCTGAATTGGAACAATATTTTAATTAGGATAGTAAATATACATAATTCACTTTCTTTTTATGTTATACTTTTAATTATAATGTATTCTTTACTATATCATTTTTTAAATTTAAACATTGCAATCTTAATATAAAGTAAATTTTATCCCTCATCAGAGTTGTGATCTTTGTCCATTGACAAGCAGTTTGAGTATGTCATATTTCAAAAATACTAATATTTGGAAAAAAAGGTTACATTTCTAAATTGGAGGTTTGAAACATTGGAAAATTGAAAGCAATTTTAAACGTTTTACTTCTTAAATACACAGAACAATGTCAACTTTAAATAAAATCTATTTCTATAAATGAAACTAATTAAAATACACTTACCTTTTAAGAAAAAAATTACATAACATCAAATAGAACGTTTTTCTATAACTATTTCATCACCGATAACATTTTTTATGGTATCTAATTTAAAAAATATCTCTTTTCTATAAATAATCAATGCTAATTTTGATCAGAAAACAAATGACACTTCTGTTCTGTAGCGATAAATTGAGAGAGTTAGAAATGTGTCATTAAAAAAAAATATGTTAGCCTTTAGTCGATTTCATTTCATTATTTCGAAAACGATAATTTTTAACTTGGGTCACTTTTCTATCAACGCGGTGATATCTTTTCAATATTCACTATCAACTTCACCTTTCGATGATACTTCGAACGGGTCCGTTTTAATCTCTTCCGTTTCAGATATCAAGAATACATTCGAAAGCTCCATGTTATTATACCTATCTTTGTTCACTGCTGTCACCGACGATTCGAACAACCGTTGGATTATTTCATCTTGATCGAACAGCCCGACTGTAATATGGTCGACTCTTTTTAAAATCGAGTTTTACTGACTCGACCAAATTAGCTTATAAAATAGTTTACAAAATAGCTCTTCCGTAAAATAGTGCGCTTAATTTAGGTCACTCAAGCTTGATTCAACACAATTTTTACAACGTTTCTTTTTAATATTTAAAAGCATTAACATTATATAATATATTGCCTCCACAATCATGTTGCGAAAATTCAGTAATAAGAATTAAAAGATTTAAATATGCTGGTAGATTTAATAAATATTGTAAGATAATACTATTTTGAAGCTATAATTCATAACAAATATTAATAAATCTTTTGATATTGTAAATGTATTGTAAGGATTGTACTTGCTTGTAGAGATTTTAGATTGCACTTATAGATTTAAAATCCGTATAATAAAAAATAAATATGTAAATAACACCCTTCTGCATTTTATTTATTTTATTAGTTAATTATGTTAGTAAACGTTTATCTTACCTATCGGGACCTTTTTTGGGAAAGCACCTAGCACACACACGTAGGACAGGAATATCGGCAATAATATCAGAAGAAGCTTGGTCACCATCTTATGATCATTCTGCGTACACACACAATGAATAGATATTAAAATGCATCAGCCTACTGGTGAGCATCTTGACAGGTGCAGATGTGTATCCAACAAAGTCAGATATAAACGGCACGTACGAGGCGTACGTATAAGCCAAATGGAAAGGTCTTGAACGAGCACTTAACTGGCCGACGTTATATAAACTAACCAGAAGGCACCGCGCCGCCTGAAAATCCCTCTCGGCGCGCATAAATATTTAGACCCGTTTAAAATCAATCTTCCAATATTGAGTTTAGTTATTTGCTTGATGCTTATACTCTTAATAAATCCCTACCGAGGATCCCTCTGAGGGATACGTTACGTTACTTTTCCAAGTTTATTTTATCTGTTGCAAAAATAAGTTCTCTTTTTCTGTCTGTCTCCTTACATGTTGTTACAGCGATTCTCAGACTGCGTGCCGTTAAGTAAATCAATAATAACATGTTTATATAAGCAATAATTTGTTAGCTACACACAATACTAATTTCGATAATTTAGATGCGTGCGAGAATTGTCATACTTTTTTTCTTATTTATTAAAAAATTCTTGGGCAAATTCAGATCTCCCCTAACCAAATTTTATTGATTAAAATTAACTATTTTATTTTAAAACTTTTCATATTGATACATGATTTCTAATCGAATAGATATTTTAAATACCTATATACAAGGTTATTACTCCTCAAATTGTATATAAAAATATAAATAAAACATTACGCATTTTGCTTTACTCAATTTGTTAAATAAAATAGTTAATTATATTAAAATTCTTTTTGTTACCAAAAGAAACTTTTTGAAATAAACTATGTAATTACCTTAATGAAATGAATAATACATATTTCTTTTTTTCACAAATTAATGTGTTTTTATAAATTTTTACAATAAAGTTTTAAGAAATGAAGCTATTAAAAGTTTTTATTTTGGAAATTTTTGTTTGATTATTTTATAGACACAGACATTTTTTCACATAATTTTATATAAACAATTAAGTTAAATTACTGTTTAAATAAATTATAATATATAACAATTATATAATAAATAATAATTAAATTAGTTGAAAAAAAGATGTTGCATTAGCTTTACGCTCTTGAAACTGAATTCTTTAGTTTTTTTTCAAGTGATCTACATTCTCAATTATTGATTATAATTAAATATTTCTTTAAATTTTTATTAAGATAAATTTAAATACACGTGTTTAGAGAAGAATTATCCTTCATAGTTTTTCTTAAAGTAATTTACATTTTTATTATTTGATTGTCTACAATTAAATATTCCTTGAAATTTTCGTATATAAATTTTAATTTTCAAAGTATTCAAAAAAGAAAATGTAGATGAAAAGTTACAAAAATTTTTACAAGTGCAAGTTATATATTCGTAAATACGTGAGTTAATGTTATGATCAATGATATATCGATTTCGAAATGATTAATGTCGTGAAGCCACGTAAATATTCCTCTTGAATATCTTTGATTCGCCGGAGATGACCGGAGAGCGTCTACCTTGAGAGCGCGAATTTTTAGCGACATCGCACGCATTCGGATTTCCACGTAGCCTACTGTCATCATGCCAAGTGCACGCAGTCTGGCGCCTTCTTTTTCATTCATTCATTCAAGGCGAGCACGCATTCATGCCTATTTATCAGCGGCGATTTTAGATATTTCGCCGCAATGTGCGTCGGTTCCGTCCAATCGCATTGCGCGGAATAAATAATCAAGTAAGCACCGCGGACGGCTGCGATCAAGGCTTTTGGACGTCGGTCCAGCACACGTACGACATCGGCACAACATGGAAAACTAACGAAAATCTTAAAGCACATAACTACATCGATATATTTAGACGCCGAGCATCGCCGCCGCCACTGGTGCTTGTCGCGTTCGCCGTGTGACATAGATTTCGACGGGACACGATATCGAAAGTGTTCTTGCAGAGAATCGCCGTTGCATGCAATTTTCTCGTGTGCCTCGGGAATTTATCCGCCCTATCTCCTCTATAACCTTCTTTGTTTTATGTACTTACTGCGATATTGGGCGACACGAGGGTATTTTTCCCGAGAATAAATCTACTCACTTTATCAAATGCGTAGTCGTACTAGCGTCGAGTAGAGTTTGAAAAGACAAACCTTGTCCAGGCCAATCTTCCAGACTTCTCTCCAAACTCGTTTTACTTTGATCGTTTGAGACTCAGTCACTGGCTGGAATATTCTAGGGGTGGAGGAGACTTTTTCGAGGGAATAGAAGCGCGGCGCGAATTACACGCGAGTCTTATACCAATTGAAGCACGTATCGGGAAGGCGGTGGGGGGGGTGGAAGGGGGAGGGGAGGATTCAACTGATAGGCGACAGAGACGCGATTTCCTCGCGAGAGGATCATCGTCTCGAAGGGCTTGCAAGGGCTTACCTAAAAACGTGATGTTGCGGCTCGTTCCACTTGGCACGGAACTTTTGAGACGCGTGCTTTACCGAACGAAACTCGCGCGGCACGCGACTCTAAATCCGAACGGCACTTCTCGCGCGGCTCATCCCGGCAGCGCATGCTCTAAACTCACTCCCTTCCCAGATTTTCGTGGATCCGTCGCGGCGACGAAGAGCGCTTGTCGTCCGCGTCGTCGTCGGGCGGACGGAGTGGGAATCTAATGTACGATGGTGTCTACTTTTAGGGAAACGGCAAGAATTAGTCAGCGTCAACTACATAGGAACCTGAGGAATTTTAAAGAGATATTTTATTTTAAGAAATTTTTTTATGGCGTTCTATATGTACACTATCTATTTTTTTTTATCACTTCTTCGTCGCGAACGTAAACTAAACTAAAACTGATCTCAACGGCCTTTATACTCATTTGATTTCACGCTGCGAAAGAATCGGAAAAAGATAGTTTTTGAAAATCTCAAATTTGTTTAGATATATTTATCTGTATCTCAATATTTATCTATTAAGTATCTATTATTTAAAACTCTGCAAAGATATGAATGGCTACTTTGCATTAACGGGCTGTTGCAAAATTAGTTTTTGCCTTCTCCAAAGAAAGAAGAGACATATTTGGAAAATGTTAAAATTTTCTCAATTTCCTACGTTATATTGTTAGCAATAATTACACTGTCTGACAAAATTTTTTTTCTTTTTCTGAAACACAAGTGTGAATAATTATTTTTTATGTATTTTTGCTTGCTAAACAAATTTATTGTTCCAATTTGGAAAACAGACGTCACAATTTTGAGAAGAATGACGTCAAAAAGACAAAAAATGACGATTTTGAAGGAATTTTCATGTTGTAGTATGATTGTGTTAATCAAATTTGAATTCAACAGGCAAGAATACATCGGAAATGACTATTTACATGTGTTGCAAAATGTTGGACATGATGTTATCATAGAACTTATTCAAAAGTATTTATAGCAATACGTTCTACATGTATTTACATCCATCTACATTAAACTTAATTACGTTAATACTCTGGTACTAATTGTAAGGGTGCAGCTGAGAAAGCATATTAATTTAGGTGTTAAAGAAATTAGTTGCGTGAATCAAGATTACAATCGCAATTAAAAGTATAATCACCAAGCAATTAATGTGAAATGTGATAATTATAATTATCTCGCAATATTACCACTTAAAAATAAAAGAAAAGATGTTATTGTTTTAATTTTAATATTAATTTTTTAAATTCTTATCATTCGCACTTAATTAATTTTTACCTACAGTACAAATTAGTAGTGTTATTTTTTGTTATTTTTATTTTTGTGTTTTAATCTCGGACATTATGTAAAAAATCAAATTTGTATTTGATCAAAAGCAAAATACGTTCATTATAGAGAATGTCTCTTATATAAAATCAACATATGTTTAGATACATATATTAATTAATAAATGGGTATATAAGGATAATTTATAAAGTAAATACATTGGCATGTTTATAATATTGTAACATTAAGATTTTTATTTTCATATAATTTCATTTAAGATTAAGATTTATGTATAATTTATAATTTAATTTGGCATTTAATTTTATTTATCAAAACAATTTAAAACAACAGAGAATTATTGAACAATACAGTTAGCTATAAGGCTAGCTGCACGGTTGCTACGGTTCAAACAACAATATAGCCGGTCAATCGAGGAACAGGGTGTGATGAAGGCATTTACAATATAGCGTTTGAATGAGAATTTACAGACGATTAATTTATTCACGTTTAATATGTGTTGATGCTTGTATTACATTTTATATAAGAAGTAGAATCGCGATAGGCGTTTAACAAACTCGTACGTCGCGACATATGAACGGAAGTATGTAACAAATATGTAATAGTATCGACGATATTTACAGTAAGTATATTGTATGTAAGTGTACGTGTGTGTGTGTGTGCATGCATATATATATATATGTATGTGTACGTACTTTTCTATGGTTTGCATTCAGAATTCGGTAAACTGTGTCGAGAGAAACGAAATCCTTATGGGAGGTGCAAGTATACACTGTCGAAAAATTTGTGTTACATTTAACACATTTCACATGTTCCAAACGGTCCACTTAAATTTTTGTGTTAATTTAACATAAGATAAATATGTCAGAAGATAACATAAATATTATATTAAAAAATGAATACAAAAAATGTAACCCTGACACAATTTCTAAGCAAACTGTAGAAGCATATTTTTTCAATAAAATTAACATCTATATTAAATTAACATGTATTTTATTCATTTACTACATTTTAAAACACATTATTTTTATGTTATTCGTTCACTTACTTATAAATTGTATTATTTTGACACTAAAAAATGTTAAATATTAATTTAACACAAAATATTTAAATACCATAATCACATTATGTTAAATTAACACTTAAATATGTTTAAAAATGCCAACACAAAATTTTAACAAAAAGTAAGTGGACCGTTTCTAACATAAATACAAAATGTTTTTTATTGTGTAAAAGAAAAAAAACAAAACGTTCTTTAATGTTTCTCTTTGCTGTTACGCATGATCTTAAAATAGTATCCGCGTACAAGCTATTGAAATGTCACACACTCTTTCAACACGGCGTCGAACATTCATACTCTGATTTATACGGCACTCTTTTTCGAGAGTTTAAATATACTAAACTGGAATCGCGATGCTTGTTTTTTCCTTACATTTTTCCCTCTTTTTTTACGATAGAAGGAAGACTCAAATGAATACTGCTTGGTTCACAAGGTCCGCATAAACGCGATCGAACGAAAACGTAATTGGACAAACAAATCAACACGAGACGTGTATTCTACGAAAATAATCCTGGTAGGAGAGTATAGAGCAGTCTTTTGCATTGAATTTGATTATTGACAATGCATCACGCGAACGCGGCTTGAAATATATTATCTACATAGTCGGGATAATTAGAATAGCTTAGACAATTAATTCTAATTTACTCAAATAATACTTCGATGACCTTATGGACCCCGTCAGACCAGCTAAGGGTAGGAATGAATTTCGGATAAAAGTATGTTCAAAAATTTTAACTACTTATCGCGAATCACACACACGAAACGTTGGATTGCGCTATAAAGTAGTGCAAATGACCATTCGCGATATTCAGGTCTCGCAGATTAAAGGTGGAATTATATGTGAAAAAACCTTTCGCGTTATTTATACATTACGTGGAGACCTCTGAAATCGCTGTTGTACGCGCGTGTAATTTATCGTATATCCGAACAAATTTACGTACGTGGATGACGACATATTCGGATTGACTTCAATAGAATACTTTACGTGATATAACGTGAACAGTGCATCTTTAACGTCGATAAAAGATCACCCAATTCCACGCACGACTCTTATTCTTCATTCGCTCGTTATTTTCTCGCACGCATCCTCCTCGCATAACACTCAACAGACCTTACGAGGGACTAGGTGGTGGACTATCTTATTCAACGGTACGTGGTTCGTAAAAAAAGGACAGACGTGTATACGATTAGAATTAAGTCCCTGTTTCCTTTTTTCTTTGCACATCGTCACAATCGCGGTCGAATTTCCGATTGCAACGGGATCTACAACAGGATCCTTCCGATGCTGAGAGCTTTTGACGGCGCCTTCTCTTTTTTTCTTTCCCATCAGAAGACGTAGTAACAAAATTTGTGTTTGACTTTTAAACAAAATTCAATCTCGCTACAATTTTGCCCGAGGATAATTCACATATTTTTTGTTACATTTGAAAGTGGTTTCGCAGTTCAGAAATAATTTTTGTTATTTTTGCGGCGATTTCTTTTTCCGGACCGTTGCTCCCGCGTTTCGAATTGATCAATCATGTATATTTTAATTCGCACGTGAGCGGGGAAGCAATTAACTTGGCAAAGAAATTCATCACTCGGCCCTTCCGCTCGGTCAGGCGTCCCTTTGTTCATGTCAGAGGTGCTTTTCCAACGAAGTGCCTGTACTTGTTGCATGCCCCGTACTTGCCCTCCTCCGAAACGATCGACAGACTTGAATGTTGCCCCTGACGTCGACAAAGCGCCTTCGACGGCTTTTTATTTCCGTTGCCGCAGTCCAAAGCGTATCGCAATTCACTCGCCATTTCCGAGCACACCGAGGACTTCTGAAAGTTCCACGAAAAGACGATTGCGAAAAGCTCACATATTGAATCGTGAATAAGTCGTTCAGCTTAAACTCAGAAACACTGAAACTCGCGATTTTATTAGTTTTCATTTTGTTTACGAAGATGCAATTGAAAGTTTTGTTGATAAAATTGTTATCCGAAGAGCTTGAGCTGAAAAACGAATATCACTTAAAAAACTGTAATCAATAATGTATAACTAAATGAATGTTAGAAGAAACAATTGAAGATAAAAGATTTTGCTGATAAAATTATTTTGGAGTATCTTAAGAAAGTTCAGTAAAAAATTTTAACTAATGCAAATAATAAATTATTGTCTTGCATGTTTATAAATTTCAAAACTTTTAACGTTTAAATTTGATGTAATTTTTATAGCTTTAAGAAAGGATCTATGTAACGATACTGACAATGTATATAATGTAAAAGATAAAAGTGCTCACCTCCTCCTGTGAATCCGTGACGGGAGAGAAGCAAGAAACATTGCGACACAACTAACAATGTCATACTAAACTGTCACACAATGCGCGTCCTTTCAATTTCATTTACGTCTATAAATAATGCAACATTTCGAAAATTGCAATTTCCGTACAAGTTACTTCGCCATGACACAGAGATTTGTCTATTCAATAACGAAATTTTTTGGAAGTCCGCAAGCTTCTTCATATGGATCGGAAATACTTTACATTTGCGGCGAAAGCTGCATGTGGATAAAGGTGATTATTTTCTAATGTAATATTGTACTTGTCCTGTGTGCGTTGGTTAATTTCTCATTAAAATCTATATCAACGGTTTAGATATTACAATATATAGAGTAAGAATATGATAATTTATAATTACATCCTTTGATAAATACGAAATCATTTATTCTTGAGGGAAAATTGAAATAAAAAATTGTTACTTACAAAAATCAAAAAGTCCCGAAGAGGATCGAGTTTCAAAAATGACTTTCTTAAAATCGGAGAAAAAATCTTATACTTTTATATAATAAAATATAAAATGTAATATATTTATACATACAGTATACGAAAAAACATAACATTAATATACAAAAGAAGTATAAGAAAAAATATAACATTAATCAAGAGAATGTATTGTTATTTATCCTTATTTTTAATATCTTTATATGTATCACAGGAAATAATAAATTGTTGATTGCTCCAATTTTGGCAAGAACGCGATAAGTCTCCTCTATATCCACTTGCTCTTTCGAATAATTATCAATATCTTATGACAACATTATCGACTCGAGAAGCGAACGGACTTCCGCGCACACTTACGATCGCATATTGGTTAGCTCGACAGTTACATATTATGTACAGTAAAACGTTTTGCAGTCTGATATACTATACATTCACTATCTAGCCGGTATAAAATCGTGATTGTTCTTGAAAAGTCCGCAGCACTACAAGTTGTGAACACCGCGGTTTGTTTTTTGCTTTTTTTTTTAAGTATTTTCATGTCGATTGAAACGTTTGCATTTTCGCGAGAAAGGACTTTTGGCCTTTCCGATTGCGAGGCTTAAAGTCTTCGTTTATTAATCTAAGTTTTGATATGAGCAAATGGCAAACACGTTGACCTTTCCAATCTTCATTTACGCCGTCTTTTGAATCTGATTATTTATTATGTATGTTTCGATAATCGTACGTTTTTTATTAGAAATTTGGTACCATTAATTGAATTTTAATAGTCTGTTTGTCATGAATAGAAATAATATATTGAAAGAAATAAAAAAAGAAGGTTCTCGAAAAATTAAGTAAAATAATTATTTATAAATGTTTGTTTCACAAAAGAAGTAGTTTTTGAAATATAAAAATTGAAAGCTGGTCATTCACATTTACAATTAGATGATCATTGAGTGACTCGCGCGTACGGTAGTTTAGTGACTGCGTGACAAGTGATCTAAAGATAGTTTATAATTATCCAGTTTTATTTAGTCCTTATATGTTAAAATCTACTGCTTAATACAATAATTAAAATACTGCAGAATAAAAACTTAATAATTTATTTACTTAATTTTTCGAGAACTTTAGTATTTTGAATCCGCGAATTTTGAGACACCCTGTATAACTCTAGAGACAGATTGATCCATGCATCAAAATGTTAAGTAAATTATATTCTTATGAGCAACTGCGAGCGACGAAGAAAAAATATTTCTGCACTTTGCAAACTGTTTCGTTAAATTAAATTTGTATTTGACAGAATTTTAGGAGGAAAATTGGAAAGATCAAGGCTCATTGCTTCTCTTGTCCGATTATTTTCGTTTATTCCTATAATTTTACGATCTCTATACAGTTTTTCCGATCTCTCGTGTGATGGAGTTCTTCCTTAGGTCCACTGAACTCGGATCGGATACGCATTGAGGTACGGCTTGAGTTTAACAATCTGTTTTCTCGCTGTGCAGCGCGTACCGTCGCTAGTGCAGATCAGTAAAACCTTCGCAGATCGGTTTCCCCGAGGATTTCTGCTTCTAGAACAGAACACCAAAATGCCCGAGTCAGATTTGTAATATTAGTTATTATTGCAGTAATCAAAGCGGGAAAAGAAGTGCGCTAATTGTCGACGCTTATTTGAAAAGCAAACAAAAGTAACTTGTAATTCTACCATGCTCTCTCATTGTTACTCTTTGTCAATATAAAATTACGTATTAGAAATTATTTATTGTCAGTTATCATATCAATTTCTTATCCGTGAGCATCGTGATTAATCATTCCTATTCACGATGGAAAATGGAAGCTGATTTCATATATGTATACGTAATCCGAAAAAGATCATTAATACATTTATTTCAATTATTTGTTGTTTACGGCATTATTTTATTATTACGATATATTGTGTTTTGTTGCGATCAATATTGCGATAGCCATTACGATAACGACGATACGTCCCTTATATCCCCCCATATCAGAAGAAGACTTACATATCATAAAAATTCAAGTACGCCGCCCGATCTGTTCGAAAGCCGTTACCATTCACCGCGGAATGCGAATCTCGTCCTTCGTGATCGATTTAAGCCGATTTAAATTTTTGGAGAGGGCCTCGCTCATAAAAATGCGTCCCTCCGCGAGAGTCCCTTCTCTGCGCGGTTTGAAAGGAGACGCAGTAATACCACCGACGGTCCGTCAGCTCATAGAGCTGTTTGCTTTTGCATATACGCAGGGAATGATTCGCGCAAAGCATATTCGTATTTCTCGACGAGCCCTCCTCAAATAGTTGCCTGTTTGCTTGCCCCTTTGAATATATGTAAACGTTGGCCCGAGAATTCATGTGTTGCTCAAACCGCGTGCCGGTCATCGTGAGTGCGTATAGCGCGGGACTTTGCATACGCTAATTCCATTTTCTCCGCGCTCGGCCAACACGAATTTCGCCGGGAATTTTTTCATCAAGTTTTCATTGACTACGCTTCTATGCGTCTCCACGGTAATCACGACGACGCTGTTGCGTATGCCATTGAATCTGACTTTCTATTCATGTGTGCAAGTAATATTCAGATTGGGATTAAAACAACCGTCCTAACTCTTTTTAACATTAAAAATATGTATTTAAAAATGTAAGATTGAGCTTGAATCTTTTTTTTATTCAGAAGTTTTTAATTCAAAAAGTAAATTTTTGGAAAAAGACGCGATAATTATGTAAAGATTAACTCTTTCAAACGTTGTAGTAATTAAAATAATTTTCTAGAAATCTTTCTCACTTTTTCTGTTTTTCGCACATGAAAAGCTCGGGCTTGAATTTTTTGGATTTCTTACTCTTCTGTCATGAATAAAGGAAGGGGGCGGTAAATAGTGAAGGATTTTTTCCTCTTTCCTCTTATACAAGCTAATTTCAAGTTTACAAGATACGATTTTTCACTAAAAGAGTACTTTTCACTTTCAAATATACGAAAAACTTAATTATAGAGTTTTAATAAGTTATGTATACGGGCTAGATTTTCATAAAAACTGAAACCTACATTTGTCACTATTTGCCTCTATGGGTAAATAATGACACCCCATGGGACAATTACAAAATACATAATTTATAGCTCCTAATCGATCTTTCTTTTGACTTTTTAATTAGATAAGGTAATTGATATTAATTTCTATACTCTACCATACGTAATTTTTATTTATTGATAAATAATAGTAGTAACATTATTTGCTAGTATTTTTTATTGAAAATCACATTTATTTTGGATCTTGCCTTGTGACTAATTTCATATTATCCCAAATGAATTAGAACAATTATATTCAAATATTAAAAAAACTTTTTGACTTGTTATTATTTACCCAACTAAAAATTGTCATTATAATTTGCCCCAGAAGCTACTTTTTCTTTTAAAACTTTACTGAGAGAAATAAAATTAATATACAAGCATAGGAATTACACTTCTCAACAAAATTAAAGCATCACTTATTCTACCATCCAAAAATAGGCAAAATTCGAGAGAATGTAACTTCGTCAAAAATGATCGTATCGAGATGTTCAAAAAAGCATTTTACAGCTTGAAATCTCTACTTTCTAAATCGGTACTTGGGAAAACGATCCTATTGATCTTTCATGGAATTACACGGATAGAAAGGGAGACCCGACGAATCTCAAAATTTTTTACGAACTTTAATAAGTTCCATGGGGCGAATAAAAAATCGCATGCAAATGCAGTTTGCAGCTTTCAAAAGAGTGAATCTTTACCTTTAATTTACTTTTTTTTTTAGCGTTGTACGATTTTTTTTCACCGAGTTATTCAACATTAAAGCAAAAGTAGTCCTTTTTGCTTCAATGTTGAATAACTCGGTGGAAAAACATCGTACAACGCTGAACAAAAAAGCAAATTGAAGGTAAAGATTCACTCTTTCGAAAGCTGCAAACTGCATTTGCATGCGATTTTTTATTCGCCCCATGGAACTTGTCAAAGTTCGCAAAAAATTTTGAGATTCGTCGGGTCTCCCTTTCTATCCGTGTAATTCCATGAAAGATCAGTAGGATCGTTTTCTCAAGTACCGATTTGGAAAGTAGAGATTTCAAGCTATAAAATGCTTTTTTGAACATCTCGATACGATCATTTTTGACGAAGTTACATTCTCTCGAATTTTGCCTATTTTTGGAGGGTAGAGTAAGTGATGCTTTAATTTTGTTGAGAAGTGTATATCAAAATAGAGTAAAAAAGGTATAACATAAAATAGGTTAGATCTCATTCAACGATTCAGCAATTAAGAAAATATAACTTCAAATATAAAAAAAGATTCAGGTTTTACCTTATTTTCACAAATGCAAAGTTTGAAACTTCTCCGCTAGCTATATTTGGCTTTTGATTTTTACGGCTTTTTCAGAAGATGATTAAATGCTTGAGAACTGTTTTTCTATTAACGAGTAGTGGTAAAATAGACGCGGGAAAGAGAAGAAATTTAAAGTGACACTATTTGCTCCCTCCCCCTTTTTTTACTTTAGGCATAGAAATTTCGCGTAAAAATTTGAAGTGACATGTCCTCAGTGGCGAGCAAGGACAGACGCGAGTGTCTAACCGCTTGTCCGACTAACGACGATATTCGCGCACAGCGAGACAATAGGAATAATGACGAATGAGAGTAACGACGGCCGTTAATGGTAAAAAAATGAGGGAAATTATGCGCGCGCGGGGACTGTAATTTTTCATCGTTCTCGCCGACGACATCGTCGATATCGCCGAGGATCATCCTCCAGCCAGTGCGAGAGCGATCAGATCCGAGTGATTCTGTATTGAGACCATTAGAGAGGAACTCCACCGTCGTGCGAGCATCAACTGATGTACTCGCGCGGTATGTCGGGATAGATCGCGTCGGGATCCAGCCGCGTGCAGGCGACGGCAACGACGGCGGCGGCGGCGGATCCTGACGCGCGGGTGATTTCCGGCGTGGTTACTGCGCGACCCACCTTCATGTGCTATTTCACGTCACTCACCCGTTCCTCGATGGCTACTTTCCGGCTCTTCCACACGAACTCGCAGACCGCGATCACGCAGGCGACGCCCATGCCGCCCATCAGCACCACGAAGACACCGCCGACGTTTGCCAGGCCGAGCTCGTTCGCCGCCGAGCTGCTCTTCGAGGTGTCGTCCTAACCGTGAGAGAAACATCGATTAGCCTGTGGCGCATTAACGCGGGCGGTTACAGGTAGAATATTGCCCGCGCTGCATGGGTAATGCGCCGCTGGGGAAACGGTGGTTTTCGCGTTTAGCCCGTTGTGCACGTCGTTAATGCACGCGCGGCTTTCGCGCTCGGGGTGTTCATTATTGAAGCGGTTCGCAGTGGATTGCACGTCGTGGATAATATTGCGAAAATTTGATCGCGCCTTACTCGCACTTCGGCTGATGGATTAAAGTGTTGAGAGGAGAGCAGGTATAGGATATTGGCTGTTAAATCTTTCAATCGGTACGTTACTTTTAAAGCGTTTAAATCTTTTAGTCGAACTTTACGCGAAAAAGAATCTATACTTTAAACCTTAAAAATATTGTGAATTTAAGAATATTTTTGTGTATGTAGTTTTCTTCTTTTTTTCTGTATACAGCTATATTTTTATATCTGATTAATGGTAAATATTTAAGATTGCGACAGCAAAAACATTTACTTTTATTATACATAAAATTTATTTCTTCAAAGAGAAAAAAACACAATTTTACCTGGTTCCCTATTAATTACAGCACAAAATTAAAATTTAATAATAATAAATTAGTATACTTTCTTTAATATTGGAATTTCTTTATTGATACTGTCTTTTTACTTTTAAAATAAAATTAATAATTATAGCTTTCAAGACACAGAATAAATGTTAACCTTTAAACCACCATATCCCAAAAAAATCACACTAACCACAATGTCGGTCTGACAGACCGCTATTATATGCTCTCGCTAATTTTATAAGTTATGTATAATAAATGTATGTTTCCTGAATATTTGTGATGGGGGAAAAGAAAACTATGTTTTAATGTGAGGGTTAACAAAAAAATCTTGTATACAATAAAAATAAACTATATTTAAATGGTGACAAATAAGAAAATAGTTGACAAGTCACATTTCAATAGCGGTCTGTGAGACCGATATAGTGGTTTAAAGGTTAAATTAAATTTTCATCGTTTTAAAATAGTTGCAAATGGTGAATGACATCGAAGAGTTCAATGCCCCTTGCGTAGTTATAATCATCCATCTACGTTCGTCCGTCAAACGGCGCGGCGGCAAGTTTGCTCGAGGTAGGAGAAGCCAGTGAATTATCGGAAGAATTTATCGGCGTGGCTGCGCGAGAAATAGCAGTGCGCGCAACGATGATCGCGAGCTCGGCGAAACCTCCGATTTCGCGAATTCGCGAAATAGTCTTCCCCGCGTGCCGCCTCAACCTCCGGCAGCCCTCTCGTCCCTGACGGATGAGGGGAGTTGCTGGAGTCTGGCGCAAGAATTTCGAACGCGCACTTCTTGAGTGCGCTATAGCGCACCGGAATATCCTTCATGGGAAAAGTATGGGAAATGACGATGGATTAAAAAGCGAATTCACACGGATTTCTTTTTACTCAAAATCATATCAGATAAAATATATGTATATAACGGAAAGAAATTACAATAAGAAACGATTGATTAAAATAGGTAGAAATCCTATATGAAGTAATGAAGATCAATAAGCTTTTGTTCATTGCCTTACTATTAAAGTTGGGAAATAACGCGTTACTTGTAGCCGTTTTTGTTACTTTTTTTTTCAATAATGATTGTTACTTTCTTCTGTCTGTCACGATAACGGTAATGTCGTTACATTTTTAAAAGTAACGGTAACGAATTTACTGTTACTTTTTTATTCTTTTATTTTCTCATTTTAATATATTCTTATAATATATTCTTAATTTACTTTTTGAAAAATATTTTGTATTCTTAGGTTAGGTTACACTCTCATAATCACTATCAGTATTGAAAATCTATAATTCACATTACACATCTATATAGCTATATACTATAGGTTTTCAGTGAATATTGGAATACATTTTTAATAATAATATTAATGTTTAAAAACAATACATTTAATCTTAACTTTTTATTTAAAAAATAATATAAAGAAAAATTTGCTGTACATATAAACTAGTTTAAAAAGTTTCAAGTTTTAATATTTATTATTACATTTATAATAATGATTAGCAAATAAATTTATTTTAGTATTATAACTAAAGTAATGAAAAAGTAACGAATAGTTACTTTTCTGCACGTAACAAAAATGGTAACACATTACTCTTTTTAAAATCATTAATAAATAACAATAACGAGTTACTTTTTACAAAAAATAATGGAAAAGGTAATGCGTTATGTTTTTAAGGAAACATTCCCAACCCTGCTTACTATGAAAAGTAAAAGGCAATTATTGTATTTAAAACTATTTTTATGTTTTAACAAATATGCTGTATTTTTTGTAAAAATATTAAGAATGTTAAGATAAGACTATTCAAATTATTTTGTAAAGGATTTTGTAAAATTAATCTGTTCTATTTTCTGTCAAAAATATCTTTTTTCTTCTTGCAGATTTGTTTTCTTTAACCCGTAAACGACACCTGGGTGCGAATTCGCACCAAGCATTTTTAAAGTTTTATATCTTCTGAAAATAAAAAACAAAATTAAAGCAAAATGTGTATTTCTCAATGTAAAATTTTCTGACCAATCAATTGCGGTAATATTAAATTTTCGAAAAAAGGACGTAATTGTTTTCAAAATTTCGTGTTAAAAAAACCATTTAAAAGAGACGTAGCCTTTACGGGTTAAATTAATCTTTTTGTGCAAATCGGAGTTGAAATTTTACGTATAGTCATTCTCGTTTTCATATAACAAGCTTTCCAAAATTTTATTATTAAGACTCGCACATCCTGAGATTACAGATAAACCGCGCAAATTTTCTTTAAAATACATATTAGCTCACCCTGCAGGATCCGCCGCCTCGCTTCTCCTTCCACCAGCGCGTTTTCAGCATATGAAGCTTCCCCTCCTCCTGGAGCTTCAGGATGGCCTCGCTTATGGCCGTTCTGTATGGCGAGTCTGAAGTTCCAAGGTCGTTTTGAGGGACTCCATCCAGGCAGCTTTTATCGCCTCATAGCGTCGTACTTTCGCGGAACTTTCGGAAGTACCATTGCGGCAATCGTTCCCTCGCGCCAACGTTTCGCCGGCAATGCCCGCGCGCGATCGCTTCCTTCATGGCGACACAACGCAATCGACCGGTATTTTCGCGCAGCCGCGAGATCAGCAGGGCGACCGGCAATGCGATTTTATTCGATCTCTCGGGATAAGCGTGGCGGATAAAGCGACTAGCTGTCGCTCGCGCGCGAATCTCCGGATTCGACGAGGGAACGATTTGCATTTTCTTTCTATCAGAATTTCATTTACGTGAAGGAGAAGTTTTAATTGAATGGGAATTTCTTTTATTCAGGGGAGTCGATAGAGCGACATAAGTACTTTACATTGCAATATTGATTAGGTACAATATTTTTTCTTCCCAACGTACCATGTTCGCTACTTCCGTTAATGAGAGTTATTAAGATATTGTAATGTTGGAAGTTGACAAACAGAATTATCTTTTCATTTTTCTTTTTTGCTAAATTATTAAAGTTCGTAATTTTATAAACTTCCGTAATAATATCCGTAAAAGAGCGAAAAAGAGAAAAATGAGTATATAACGTGAACTATAACCGCAGATATAGGAATGAGATAAATGTAAAATGATATTTACGTGAACATAAAAAAGAGCTGATATTTCAAATGCGAAATACATATTAATACATCGTTCGTTTGCATTAGATTGAACGTGACGAACGTAATGATACGTCCCATAATAATTATATGGTCTTTAATGCTCTGCAAATATTGATTGCAAAACGTGCTCATTAATACTTCGTTCGCGGAATCATTTATTATTCTAAAATTTTGATTCGCGTGGTCTGTATTACCGAGTAATGCGCGTGGATTGCCGAGATGCGGCAAAAAAGTTAATTACTGTACGCATGTTTTGTATTAAATATAACGTAGCATTGGAAATCCACAACTATTGAGGGACATATTATTACATATCCGGTTCGAGTCCGATCAACACAAATCAACAATATATTAAATACCTCGCAATGATTGAAGCGTTAAATAAAATAGCGATGACTTAAAATATTCAAACAATAAAAATAAAATATTTAAAAATTAATCAAATAACACTTTGTTATTTTAAATTTGTAATGTTTTCAATACAAGAGATGCGAATCACACAATTTGTGATTTATTATAGCGAGAATCACTTCAAGAAATTCACGCGTTGGCATTTCCCTTTCACTTCTCCTCCCCTTCACGTTTTAATCATCGAGCTTCTTTTCATGTCTCTTCGACATTCTCATTTACCGAACGTGTCTACACGCCGCGCATGAAGTTTTATCGCAATCCCTTCCGCGGCACGTAATGCACATGTATAAAGCATTTCTATTAACACTTACTTGGCGGCATGGCTATGCCGTAGCCCTTGGAGTCCAAGAGACCGCCGACTTGAGTGAGGTCGCACTTCCTCTCGATTACGTATTCGATGGAGGTGGATTCCATCAGGAATGCGTAACTACCTTTCCCTGTGATCACTCGATCCACGCCCTCGCCGTTGCTCCCCGTAAATACCGACGGCTTCGCCGAGTCCATGAAGGACCACATGCGTTGGTACGTCGAGAAATTGGAATCCTAGATCATGCCGGGAATTTCGTGGTTGAGTACGCGTGCCGTTAAACGGTGGAACGTCGGGAGTGGAAATCGGTTAACCTCGAAGTAGGCATGCCTTACTTCGTGCAGGGAGGATATCCCCCCCCCCCCCGCTTACATCCCTATAATTGCACGCATCGGCGCTCTCGAATTAATGGGAGAATATTCTCGGGGTCGCATCCTGCGGTTCCGCTGTTGCTCTGATTGGAGATTCTTAGCCCGCCAGGAGCGGATTTAACTCAATTACTTACGGGACTTGATATAACAATGTACTGAAGGGCTTAAATAAGATAGTAACCTTATTTAAGCCCTTCCTGCTCAGTTTACTGTGCTATACGTATAGTAAGTTTTATTATCTTATCGGGGATGGCATTCGGTTCTCTTATATCGCGCATCTAATCGCGATATTTTTCGGGATATCAGGGGTAAATTGTAACCTTCAAAAGATACATAAAAGATGTTGTTCTATATGTTACTCCATCCTTGGGAGCAATGCATGATGTAAAAGTTTTAATCTCACCTTGAAGAAGGCCGCCGTGCTGCCGCCTTTGAGGGCGCCGTATTTGATTTTCGTCTGCTTAGCGAGATCCTCGGCGCTCTCGATCGGGGAATCCATCCTCTCGACGGTGAGGAAAGCCGCGAGATTAGCCGTATAAGAGGAGATCATGATCAGCGTGAAGAACCACCACATACCGGCGACCATGCGAGTCGACACGGCCCTACGGGTAAAGAGATCAAAGGCTGCATACTGTTTTCGACCGCAAGATTAAACATGGGTCAAACGGGGAAAATCCAGCGTGCAAAATTACGCGCAAAGGTATAATAGTCCGCATGAGCCGTCTCGTCTGTATAGATCCGCGCTCGATAAAGTGGAGCGTGTTGAAAATACGAATCGCGGAAAAAGGAATCAATGGCACCTATGCGCACCCCCGCGTTCCGTTCGCGGAAGTTTTCGATGGTAACTTTGCACCTTCCACGCGCGCGGGAGGGCTAATGGAGCGTGCGGAGGTTCAACTTCGCTTTATGTAACGAGCCAGCTGTATACGTCGCGAGTATAACCCGTTTCGCAGTTAAGCGATTCCGCGTTCGCCGCGTTAAAACGGGCAAATGCGGGCGCTGGCGAGCGGGAGGAGCGGACGTATTATGTGAGAAACGTGCGCGCGGGTCGGAATTATTTTACACATGCGAAAACTGTGTGAGTATACATAAACGCAATTATGTCATGTATAACGAGCACGTGGAATTATTGGAAACTACTTGTGTAACGGCATTCCAAGCTTCCAGCGCATACCACGCAATATCATGCATTTCGATAACTATATGGCACAAGCAAAAGCGCCGTGATTAATTTTGCCGCGTTTGCATACGGCATACCGGAAATCGCGTTGGTTGCAAGAACGCGCAATTCTTTAACGAATTACAAAGTTACATTTTTGACGGTGCGGATCTTGGTGCTCGCCTTTCAATTTCGAGGTATAGGTATACTGAAGAATCCGGCTAATGCAGTATATGAAGGTAATTTTCTATTAAGAGGGAGTCTGCCTCGAATTAACTAGAAAGTAAAGTTTTGTTACACACTGCAGCTGCAGCTTCATTCGCCCATATAATCCTTTAATTAAGTGGATTCCTAATTAAGTCATCGATTAAATTTTCATTAAGGGAAGAGCCGACACCAAAAGCCGTTAAGGAATGCATTCCTGCCACACGTATAATTCACACGTTTTCCGGCATACTTGGTGTAGTATCAATCGGATTGCAGCAAGCCTACGATATAGCACGGGCCAGTTTATATACATCATCTTACGTCAACTGCATAATCTAAAACGATAATGCCGCCGTTTACTTCCCCCCTTCCGTCCCCCCC
>NW_012026856.1:25762-30889 GCF_000956235.1 Wasmannia auropunctata
CTCCGGGTCTCGATCCCTTTCTCGCACGATTAAACTAGTTTTACGCTGGTGACCAACAACGGCGACATAACGGATTCTACACTCGTACTCCATCGGTTTATATACAATTTCGTGCTTTCTTCGGTAACTTACTTCGGCGCTATATCGGAGCCTTGCTGCATGAGCGAGCCTATGGTGAACCAGAGCGAGTTCAGTAGGGTGAACTCGTTCTCGAGGACTTCGGACTGCCCGTTGCACGGATGGGGGTTCTCCCACTCGTAGGGGCTGAACCTGCGGACAGGTGAAAGGGGAAGGACCGAGATTAGATGTCAAAGCGTGCACCTATCCCGCGGATTGTGTCTGTGCGGTGTCGCTCTCTCTGAAATTGACGATATAAAGTTTGTGGAATTATATTATATGCTTCGTGCAATCGAGTGAGAACCAATTGAGGTCCTCTCTTTGCTGAAGCGATACAATGATTTTTCATGATGAAAGCAATACGCGCGAAGAATACCAGAAACATATAATACATGGGTATATACAATCTTTTCGTATTATTTCGTCAAAGTAAGAAAATACAATGCAAGAAGAGTTATTTTGATATAAATCTCATTTTCTTGGCGAAATATTTTATTACATGGCAGAGAATCATTTCATCAGTCTCAATTATATTGTTAAACGTATGAAATTTATTTATTTAGTTAATTTTTTGATTAATTCTATAGAACCTTATTCTATAGAACCTAATTCTATAGAATCTTATAGAATATAGATAATTCATGAATTAAGGCTGATTCTTTTTATCTTATCGAGCGCACTTTCAGGAATAACACAGCTGAGGATAACATTGTATCTTATTTCTTGATGCAAATACGAAAATTGCTTTGGCATCTCGAGGCGATTTCTGCCGAATACTTTTTACTGATCGATAGCTTTTATGATCTATGCATGAAGAAGGCAATGCTATTTAGTTTTGCTAAGGGATAATCAGCGTGACATCGTCAGTATGACATGCAACGAATGCGATGGGCACGTATTTGTGCATGAAGATCATTATCTCGATTCGTAAAAAAGCTTACTTTGGCAGAATATCACAACCCTGCCGCATTAGGGAGCCAATGGTGAACCACAAGCAGTTAAGGAGCTTGAAGCGATTCTCCAGGCGGTCCGGATTTTTGTTGCACGGATGCGGGTTGTACCATTCGTACGGCGTGAATCTAAACTTAACGATTCCAAATACGTTCTGATCCAATGGCATCGAACGCGAGTTTTGTTGTATAAAAATCTATCTTAAGAATTTTTGCATTTATCTTATGAATTCATCTTGATGTATAATATTATCATTATTTGAACAAATTTTTAGCTTGTAAATAATATAATTTGCACGAGATATAGCTAGTGCAATATGTAAAACAATAACGAGAATTACATTACACACTTAATTGAATAGAAACGAAGGATTAAATTTCTAATTAGGGTAACTCCGGTATATACGCCGCGCGAGGATTTGCGCCGCAGAAGTCAGAAAAAATAGAAGAAGTGAAAGTAATTTTCTCGCAACCACTCTGTTTCATGTCTTTATGTTATATTAGTATTGTGTTGTGATTTCAGATTTTTACTGTTAATATTTATAAAATTATTCTAAGTTAAATCTACTTATCACTGTAATAAGTAGCGCAACCATAAGTTATATAATCTACATAAAATGATTATTGTAGGAAATGTAAAAGGCTTTGTGTTTATTTCGTGGTACATAAGTATAGAGGAATAATAAAGGATAGAGTATAGCAAAATACAAATGCTTAGTTTTTGTATTCTTTGTTTAGTTTATTGTCTCGTATATCCCATCTATTTAGGATATACGGCATTTTTAGCGCGTGGAATTTATGCCGTAGTACAGACGCTCTATTATTTATTTTTAAATATAAAAGTAAATAATAATACGTGATAATACGCCCTTTTCAATACATTAATCATAACATACATGTATATATATATATATATATATATACATATGTATGTACTTATTCATAATCTGTGATAATACGTTCTTTATTTATTAATATAAGTAAATGCAAATTACGTTGTCAATTCACGTGTTATTTATTATTATTATTTAGATTATGTATATATTTTTTGAGTCATTTATTCCACTTATGAGTAGGCGTATAACCCACTCCTATTTTTATACGGCAAAAATGCAAGGTTTTAAAGAAATTTCTTTCTTAATATAAAAAATAAATATTTTAGATTCCTAATATTTTTTTCATTGTAGTAGACAGTCTAAGGTTTTTACTGGTACAGCTCAATTACCTTAAACATAATTAATAATACCCGATAATTAATTAAGTTTTTAATAGGTGCGGCGTATATACCGGAATTACCCTACATATTCTCGTTGTAGAAAGTTAGGAAACATCGATATCGATATAAATCAAATTTTTGAGCATTATTTGAATTTATGAAACAAAGACGTACAAAAATCATCGAAGACAGGTTCACGTTTCCTTCGTACTTAATTTGGTACATCATGCTACACAAGACGCGATCGTATCGATTAGATAAGGGATCAAATTTCCAGAATAGTGTCACAACATTTTGCCGGAGGAATTTAAAGTGGTTTCACTTGCCTGGCTAGTATAAAGAGAAGCACGGAGACCCCGAGATAAGCCGTCGCCATGTAGATCCAAACGTCGAGGCTAAGAGGGCTGAGGAACGAGAACAAATTCGGCGGTTGCTTTATGGGTTTGCGGTAAAGTATGCTGATCCCTGGAAATTCAAAATTCTCATTTTATGCTTAGCCACGGCAGCGATCACAGGTAGAATGCATTGATGTGTGGACACAGTGGTCCGTGGAGTATAATCACCCGTGAGATTTATTCCGGTTTTCGTTATGACCACCTATGGCTTACGAAGATACATAATGGCCCACAAAATTGCGCACGAGAAATAATTTCGGAGATATGCAGGACAAAGATTGCCCGCCACGTGTGTGATATTTTAAATTTCATCCCGTTATTTTAATTCGAGTATAATTTTGCGTTTGCGACACTATTAATAACGTACCGTTATTTTTCCAGAAGCGATGATTTTTAATTTCTGTTTTGTGCAAAAACGCAATTAAATAGTATTTTTCGGTAAAAGCGGTCACATCTTTGATATTAATAATGGCGTTTGCTTAAAATGTGTATTTGTCTTTTTCCCGAGTATTGCCCGAGGCTATATTGCTCGGAGCAGCAGTATCGTTAAAAAATATTATAACGTTATTTCAAGCTCACATAAATTCACATAAAATAGCGTATTTTTTTTTACAACTCCTTTCATAAACGTGTTTATGGAAATCGTAAAATCGCGGCGGTATTTGCTGCACGACTTCGTAATGTTGGCTCTCACCTAAAGGCATGAACGGCGTCGTGAAGTCCACAACCTGTTCTCGATCGTACGTGATGGTGAGATCACCGATCGCGAGATCGGCCTTTTGCTCGAGCAGCTCCTTTATCATCCCGTCCCATTCCTTCGTCTGCGCGTTGTACGAGCCGTAACGTCCGTCCGGCACAAGCCGGAACGTATAATTGAATCCAAGCAGCCGCGATATCTCGTAAATCAAGTCGATGCTGTAGCCCTCGAATTGCGCGTTTCCGGTGAGCTTCTCACTCGAGTCCTTCCGCATACAGTACGGCGCGCTCTGCGACCGGATAATGAGCTGCTGTCAATACTGGTGCTGCATATATAGGCGTTTAAAGGAAACGCTACGAGTTTATCGATACGAGCAATCAAGGGGCTTATCGACGATAGCTCTCGACGGGGCCGCCGGTGAAGTTATAATATCTGCAGTAATAATCTTGGGGACGCTCATATTGGTATCGAGATTGAAGTTGGCTCGGAAGATTTAATACATAGCTCTATATATATATATATATATATATATATATATATAGAGATAGATAGATAGATAAAAGCTTATTCAATCGTATTCCTTATCAGCAGTTATGTAATCAGCATTAAAATAGAAATATTAAAAACATCATGCCAAAATTTCAGAAATCATGCCAAAATGTGTGTGTATGTATGTGTGTGTGTAAGGACCATGAAATTTTGGCATAATATTTTTAAAATTTTGAATACTTCTATTACACAAGTGCTTCAAATATGGATAATACAAATAATTTTTTTATCTTTCACTCGATAGTCTTTTAGTCGATAGCGCAATCGGTCTTCAATTTACATTAAGAAGACAACAATTTTTTATTACAATAACGCAGCTACGCAGAGTTTTACAATCATAGATATAGTTGCGTTTATGTTTACAATTATAATTATATCTAATACTGCGTTAAATTTAGCAATTTAATACAAATGTATCGCATGACTGACTGATTTGATGAACAAGATAAAAATTATTTCGAGGTCGAATTTATTATAGTTAGTTTTTATTTAAACTTCTTATATACATAAGTATAATGTCTGAAGATGTTATTACGATTCTATACTTTATGACTGCTTAAAACTTTACTTAAACACACGATACACATGTGTATCGTCGATACACGTGTGTATTGTCGATACACATGCGTATTGTCGTGCATGCATGCATGCATATTAAACGCAATATGTTTAATAGAACTATAATTATAAAGACAATTATAAATAAACTTGCAATTCTGAAGCAAACTGCACAAACGTTACTTGTTAAAAATTTACTTTAATTGTTTATAACTCTAAAACTTATACTTGATCTTGATTAGAATTTGTTACTCAAATTAAATTATTCACGCAATTAAAATAATTTTTTAAAACAAATATTTTATCGGTACGATCACACAACAAATTTGACAATATTTTATTATTATATACATAGAAAGAACAATTTTGTATATAAAAATTAGGCCCAATATAGATCTAAAAAATAATTATGTTGGACCATTAAAATAATTAATTATGTAGAATGTTCAAATATGATGTGTGTGCAAAAAATTTTGACATTTCTGCAACCAAGTTGAACATCCAATATAATTGAAGGACTTATTGTAACAGTGATCTGATTTACATTTACAACGGAATAATGAATTTTAGAGTTCATCACTTCCTCTCATTTTATAAAAAACGGAGTTTTTTCCCGTTTTTTATAAAATGTGGATTAGCTCACTG
>NW_012026856.1:30909-44677 GCF_000956235.1 Wasmannia auropunctata
GGAGTTCAGACGTGTGCTCTTCCGATCTTAGTTATGAAAGAAAAATTTAATAAAATTTTATCATGAAAGTTATTAACATTAATTATTATATTGTTTAAATAACTATTCAGTGAATGTAAATTTTTGTTTAATACATATATATATATATATATATATATATATATATATATATATAGAGCTATGTATTAAATCTTATTATATATATACGTGTAAAATATTAAGGCTTGGAAAAATATCAGTTTTATAAATATGCAAACGTTATCTTAGTTGTAAAGTAAATCTGATTTCTATAAATTTGCATTTTAAGTATATATGGCAAAATACTTAATGATGGAAATTGAAAAATTACAAAAATAACGGTATTTGTTCCTGGCGATAAAAAACACGTCAATTAATATATGTTTCTTATGGAAAATACCTTACTGGATTTTGCTAAATTTTATTGATCTTAATCAGAGAATGGTGTTTAACATTTAATATAAGCCTCACGTAGCATTCTGTAAGGTATACCTAAGACATGCTGTATGTTCTTATCTATGACAGATCCGTTTAGTTGCCGATCCCAGCGTACACCGATCGAAGAAACGTTAGAGCATCGAAGTTTTTATGAGAACGATTCTCACACGACATATATATCCCGCTTCTTACTGTGCCCGGCCTTACCGGGAAACTTGCCGTGTCGTCCCTTTCTCGGCCAAGTTTCAAGGTACTTAATACATTACCGAGTGCATTATTTGTCGCCGCAATTAGCGCGAGAATAAGTAATGCGAGTCGTTGCGAAAACTTCAATTAAGTCGCGTGCGTATCCGGTACTCGACGGGTTTGCGTCCCCTCTTGTCTTCCTCTTTATTCTCCGGGAAAAAAGGGGGAGCGGGAAGCTAACGAGCGCGCAAGCTTCGCTAATGGATGGAAAAAATTTTCCCACCCCGCTGTGACTGCCGCTTAAATGCGGCGACGTTTCTGTTTTGTTCGCGCTTCGATTAAAGCAACGATTTCCGAGCCCGTCGCGCGCGATTGTCACGAACGATTCTTTTTTTCTCGCGCAGACATGTCTTCGAACGAAATAAACGGTTCGGGATTTTTCTTCTAAGCGAAACTTCGCACAATGGTTTGCAAATTAATATCTTCAGGCTGAACAAGTTTTTCTGGAAGTTTCTTCTTCTGCAGTTTCGACTTCTTGTATTACATAATTATTTATATAATAAATTTAAATTTATATTAAAAATTTCTATCTCGTTAATGCAATTTGTTTTAGAAACTAAATAAGGAGATAAAAGAAATTTAGAAGAGATACAGAAATACATATATTGCAATGCTTTAATAAATAATTAATTTCTTATTCTTTTATAACAGATGATGAAAAAAAATGCTATTTATGTGATACAGTCGAACCTCGATAACTCGAACCTCTATAACTCGAAAACCGACTCGAAAAACTTCGAATTTTTTATTTTAAAATCCATTATAAATTATAAACTCTCGTACAAAGCTTTCGTAATTTTCATATGTTAACTCTCTTTTACTCGAACTTCGATAATGCGAAACCTTTATAACTTGAAGATTTTTATAGCTGGTCCCTTGAGATTCGAGTTATCGAGGTTCGACTGTATGATCAAATCTAAAAAGAAATAGAATGTAAAAATACATAATATTATACGTTATCTTAAATAGTATTCAATTATATTATTTATAAGATTCGAAGAAACAAAACTTAAGCATTCGTATTCAGAGACGAAAGTTTTATTCAATATATTATTCCGATGTTTAAGGAAGGAAAGCCGCGCGCATTCTTTGGAAACGTCACTCACCAGTAGAGTCGTCACGATGAAAGTCTTATTCTGCAAGTTTTCAACGATTTGACTGTAAACGTCGCCGTAGCTCCTCGTAAAGTTGATACCTTTGGTACTGTTCCAAGTACCGATTTTCTTCAAGCCTTCTTTGTTATTCAGCTCGATGATGTCTAGAACGAAGTCGGAACGAAATCCCTGATGATCGAACTTGATAATACCCGTGAGTCCCGTCATCTCCACCTGAAATACCACAGCGAAAATATTTAAAGTTAAAATTGCGCAAACAATATTTTGTGGCCTCGATTAGTGGTTTTTATATTATGTTTATAATGTTTAAAATTATATGTCTATTATGGTAAGTTCCTAAATATTATTTTGTTATTAATTGTTATTAGGTTGTAATTAAATAGTATTTGTGTAACCACGGCAGGTTGTTAACGTTATGTTTTGCAAATATGTGATATCAAAATTGTATTGTTGATATTCTTGATTATATTTATATGCATATTGAAATACTGAAAATATCTGATAGGACGGTTTATACGCGAATAAATCAACGTACTGCCAGTAAGAGTTTTATACGTTACGTTGTACGCGCGTGGTGTGCGTAGATCAGTGATTCTCAAAAATTGTATCATACAAATTTTACTAAAATGTAAACTTCTAATTTCACATCTCAAATGTTTCGTTCAAAGAAAGTTTATCAACAATAGTTAAATACAATTTAATTACAATTTAATTTTATATAAATTCTGTTTACTCAATATTTATCTGGATCTAATTGCCAACATGACAACTGGCGACTTGATTGAAAAAAGTTTGAGAGCCAATTGAAGAGAGACGCGCATACATCCAAACTTGGACACGAGTAGACTCGTGGTGCGTTTATTACGCATACGCGTATTAAAGGATACGTCTAAATATTTACCGCTCATAAACCCGATACGAGGCGGGCGTCTGGCAGCAATATGCCGGATGTTATACTTCGTAATTACACGGAAACGCACTAAAGACGTTAATACGCAACTGTATCTCGAAAATTCTATCATAACAATTCGTTTGTAAGGCGCGATTCGCGAGTAATTACGTACCGCATGATAACCCTGTCTGGTCTTTCCGTGCGCCGCGCACGAGTCACACATTGTACATTCCCAAAACGATGCGGTGTATAAATTGCGGACGAAATTCTGGGTGACTGCTTGCAATTACCGCTTCATGAATATCGCGAAATTAAATTCTGTTCCTGACACGCGAGATTAATATAGGTCTTATCTTTACCGACGACTTATGACGTGATCCTTGGAAGGACTGATGGAAACACTTTAATTGATCATTATTGCGTTACTCGACGAACGTGCGGTATCGATATCGCACAAATAGATACCATCATATGTCTGCCGTAAAGAAAACTATCGGTGACAATGTAACGCGAGATGATCACCGAGTTGCGTTATTTGCTATGAAATCTAGAAAACCAGCGAGTGAATTCTGACGCAATCGTAGCACTTGCAATGTTTTGCCAGCACATTCAATCATACTACATTTTTACGATATTAACTGACCAAGTGAGAAATTTTTTCATTACTGTAAAATTATTTACGCAAAATACGAGAATTATTTACAAATATATTTTCTCGCCATATTTATTTTCTTCAACGTCATGCAATACAAAATAATATATATCTAGTATATATAGTCGTACACGGAAAGGGCGATTTTGTTGAAAGACCTAAAAATTTTGCTAAAAATAGATCTGGAAATAATTTTTTATTGAATCATCAAAATAATTTGGAAAATAATTGTTGGAATGTTAAAATAAGTATACTGATAAGTATTACTATAAAACGTTTTGATATTTTAGCAATCATTTTGACTTTCGACAAAATACTTTTGACAAAATAATTTTGACTATTGAACAAAAATTATTTTCAGATCTAGATTCAGCAAAATTGTTCTTTCCGTGTACAGACGTTAAAGATTTATATAAAACGTTAAAAGAGACGTATTACAAAAATCTTTCAGGTACGATTTTATTTTCAGATGGGAACAATACTAAACGATAGATTCTCTTTTAAAGTGTTCTGTTTTTTTCCACGATCGATCAGAGGTAAACCTTTTAAACTGAAAATTAGAGCTGCAACGTCACTTGTAATCCGGCACGGACGCGTGTACATCGCGTAATTGGGTAGTTGCGTAACAAGTCCGCCGAAATTACACGTCTCGTTCTATCGACATCAGTTTTTGCTTATCCTGGTCTGCATGCAGGACGGTACGGGCCGCGTGAGCGACAGGTTTCGTTCGTTCGTGACATATACGTAGTCGCGGGTGCACATGAGAGCCCGGCCTCGGTGCGGAACGTATCTTCCAGTACTTGTCAATTTCGACACGGCGACGTGTATGACGAGGCACGTTTCCATATCCTGCGTGCAACGCATATTTATATTCACGGTCTAGCTCGTATCTAGCTGACGCCCTTCGCGTTACTATATATACATATCCTGCCTGCGTTCGATTTCGCTGTTAAGCAGCTGCAGCGCGCTGCGACAGCATTTGCTACGAATAAACAGATCACACCGGGATATATGGTCATACCAGATGCAATCCAATATGAATAATTTTTCAGCGTATCACATGTACACACACATATATACATATAAATTATTTGGTATATATTATTTTATTTTTATTTGAAAAATATTTTATAAACTAAATTCCTTCAAAATGTGGTCAAAAAAATACATTTTCGTTGTAAGTAAAAGGTAAATTTTCTGAAGAAATATATAAATAATAATAAATATTATGTACAAAATAGCATAACGAGGGAAGCTATATAATATTATGATATATATATGTTCTACTGCTTATATATTTGAAACTCTATTTAACACAGAAAACTGAATCTTTATTATCTTCGCTTTTGCTTTTTTAAATAAGTTTTCCAGAAAGTGAATTAACCTTTTGCTGCCATGCAGATTTCTGGTTTCCTGGCGTCACACTATATTTTTTAATATAATTTTAAGTAAATTCTTTTCACGTTAAAATACATTTTCCAATAAAATCTGTTTTTTAATAAAAGTCTTCGACAGAGTTAATGGATCTCTCTCCAGAATTCACAATGTACCATATAAAATCAATGCAAAGCTTTTGTAGGTATTACATAGATGGTACAATAAATGTAAATGTGTGTCAGATTATTACTAAAATTGATACAGCGGTACCCTGAACTTATATAAGTGTATATTCAATTGGACATGACAGTCAAAGTGTTAAAAAAAAGAGATTACACAAATTCAGCCGTATTGATTAAAAATTTCGTCATATTTGGTTTGAATATCGTGCCGCAAATCTATGCATCGCGCGATGCACAGCGGATGCTACGGCCTATCCTTTGCGTTAGGATGCATCGCGGTAAAACCACGAACAACAATTTGTCAGCACGCGTGACAGCTTCGTTTAAACTGGAGTAACTTTCCATTGTTCCGCGGGAACAATCGCGCGGATCGTGGAAAGTCAATGCGTCCGTGCTTCGCATGATTTCCTTCACCACGCCGTGTCACGTATTTATCAAATTTTTTTCCTTTACTCGCGAAAAATATATACGCGAAGGTACACCTTTGCGCGTCGCATTAAAAATCAATCCGCGGTGTGTCCGCATTTACATATATCCGCATTGCATTAAATAAAATTAGTCTTGGTTTTCAATACGTTTCAGCGTGTTACACGGACAAACTCTGTATCAGAGTCATATCTGACGTTTGCAATATCAAAAGCATGATTAATTTTCATGCTGCATGATCATAAATATGGATTTTGAAGGGATTAATCCATCTGTGTTATACATAATTATTAATATATACAACGTAGGAGATTAACATTAAATAAATCAGAAAGAGTCTATAAAAATGTTAGAAGGTGGAGATATCATTGTGATTTGTGATCTCTGATTGAGATATTCCGAAAAGCAGAAGAGAAGCAAAACATGAAAGCTCTCCTTTTGTGTTTTACGCATTAACGGAATAACAAGTGAGGGCCTGTCGTATATTGTGCGTAATACACTCGGCAAGACTTGTGCTGCTGGTTAATGAGCGGTACGTAGATTACGTGAAAGGCGAGCGAGCGAGTCGGCCGGATTAAGCGTATCGTTATAATGGCTTATTACGTTGTCGGAGCGATCGATTGGTGGTGCGCGAGATTAATTTCTCCCCAGCGTGATATATTCGCGATAACCCGCTTTCTGCCTTGCATCGTTGCATCGTTGAATACGAGCGTGCACTAATCATGTGGAAAGATGGCTGTCGATATACAAGCATTCGCCTTCACTAACGCGAACGCTCTCGTCGCGCGTGTTTTACGACATCGCGGTGAAATATTTCACGGGGGCTTGAAAGGATTGCGCAAATCCGATTTGTCGTTTGCCTCCTAATCTAAATTTATTTGACTGCTTAATTAATTTCAATTAAAGTTAGCTAAACGTGACAATTGCACGATCCGTATACTGTAGTATCTAATGGTATTCTGCGTGTGGTGCATTTAGTGTTGCAGTGCTAAACGTACAGCTAATTGATATTTGACTTTATTTGAGCTAATATAAAGATTATTTAATATGTATATGTATATTAGAAATATAAGAATTATATTTATATAAATAAAGCCGCTGTAAAAATTCAGATTTATATTGACGGATTTTGCATTCGAAATTAAGAGAATCGTTACGTGCAGATATTGAAAACTGGATAAAGATAAAAGAAATAAAAGAATTTATATATAATACATATTAATAATATAATACATTTATATTAATACAGATTATTTAAATAAGTTCTCGCTGTTTTTTTCGTGAAAAATTAATGCTTCATTTAAAAAAAGTCATAAAAAACATGTCACTGAAAATATTGTCCATCGTTAACCACTACATGAAGTAATCCTTCCAATTTTTCATCTTCAAACTTTTTCGGTGCGCCAGAGCATTCTTTATCTTCAACATCAAAATCATTATTTTTGAAGCGTCTAAACCAATCTTTGCATGTTGTTTCCGACAGAGCATGGTCGCCGTAAGTCTCAACAAGAATTCTGTGTGCTTCAGCTGCAGATTTTTTTTTAATAAAGTAGTGCAGTAAAATTCCCGGCAAATACTCTTTTTTTGGCACAAAACTCGACATGTTTAACACTATGAAAAAAAAGTTGTTTACACTTCGGCGCAATGATATACACTGAATTTCAAGCTTTTGCTTATAGTACTTCCTTATAGACGCATTACTATCTTAAACTACACGCACGCAGTTTTGGTAACGCTATCAGTTGGAAAACAGCGAGAACTTATTCAAGGTCCTAATATAATACATAATATATTATTTCAGTTACATACATACTAGAATTATGCGTTAGAATTTATTTATATGTATTAGAACAGCTTAAGAAAGAAGATATAAGGCCTTGACACAAAAAACATATGTTCTACATTTTAAAATATATATCACATTCTTGCTTTAAAAGTGATACAAAAAATAAAGTTTTTTAGGAAAGAGTAGAAAACTTTAAAAGCTCGAGAAACTAACTCTAACTACTTGAATACTCGAGAATCACGTTTTTTGAGTAGTGTCACTTTTAAAGCAAGGATGCGATATGATATATTAATTATAATGGTTTAAAAAAAAGTATATTAATTGTTCCAATTAATGTTACTTACGATCTTCATGTAGTTGATGAGCGAGTATCCGTGAGGCCAGGTATCCGTTGATTCGCAGGATAACGGCTTGATATCGATTTGTTGGGACGTGTCGAGATCGTGTAACGCCTTGGCGAAAAGATGGACAGCGTCGTACAGCAACGACGTTTCAGTCTGCGAATCGCATACATGATGAGATGTCATCGACATAAAGAGATGCGGCGTATAGAAAAGATATTTCACGCAAAGTGATTGGATGGGAGATTTTAGGAAATGTTGGACGCGCGCGAAAAGACCTGCCAGAGAAAAAGCATCCTCGCGCTTAGAAAAAAGCTGTCTCAATATCGTGCTATATAATCCGACCCTTCTCCTCTATAACAATTTTTTTTTTGTTATTGACGCTTTTGATATACGCGGTTACGTTACTTTATATATTTTTATGTACAGCACGTCTATACGTACATATCTACCGGATATCCAGAAAAGTTATAAGATAATATTTTGCATTAGATTTTGACACGATTTTTTGTTCGTAGAAACAGAAAACATTTTTCTTTTTTTTATATTCTTTTAAACTTTCAAGTTAATTATAATGCTGTTAATTTTTTGACCGTAACAAATTTCATGTAAATTTATCTAAATTCTTTTTGTTTAGGTCAAAAAGAAGTAAAATATTAGAAACCGAATTTTAATTCGATGTTTTTTTGTTACGAAATAAATTTAGCGTATTTATTAGTATATATTCATTGATTAAACAAAATATATCATGATTTTAAGCTTATCGTATAAAAATTTTGATATAAATATACGTGTAAAGAGAATTACATATTATCTAGATGCTATATTTTCGCAGAAGAATTTTCGATCTACGGACTATCCCGTGCGGAATTCGCAATTCCACACGCTCACGATATTGAAATTATCTCAAAGAGGAGAAAGGTTAAATCTCGAATTCACCATTTCACGGAAGAACTCGTATTTGGAGGTACAGAGATCAGACGGGGAATTTCTGTTTTCCGCTCCAACGTGCGAGGGGGGGGAGGCGAAAGAAGCGAAATCTCGGTTCCTGCGAGGATTTCACGGCAAATTGGCGCCTCTGTTTCCCCGACATTTATATTTCGTAACTCGTGCGCGCAGCGTCCCCGCGATACTGCCGCTGTAAAAGCGATATCACCTCAGATATCGCGCCATGGGTGTATATTCCTTCCCCGATATATTCGGGGACAGCCAATATCCTTACCGGATTTTACGAGGCCTCTCCTCGGGAGCGTATTTACGAAGAAACTAGTCAATCCGATTCACGTGTTTCCCGATACGAAGGGGCTCGTAGGCTGATATCCTTACGTCGACCGAAAGTTTTCGGACGAATAGAGGTCTCCCAAGAAAACGACGCGTTCCCCTAACTTTATTCATTACTCGCGCATCACCTCGCGAAAGATAAAAGACGTAGGCACGCCGAGCGGTGTACGTTAAAATTTCATGCTAAAAGATATCGACGCGCTGAATATTTAGTTTCGCGAGTATCGGTGAAAGTATTTTTTTCTGTGTCGTTTGGGAAGCTATCATGAAATTATTCGGAAAGGTCCCCGACCGAAATAATCTCGTTTTTCGTCAGTTGTCTTATCATGGAAATTCGGATAACATCGGGAGACGATCCCGACCCCATTTTCTCGACACTTTGTAAGCAAGCGAGAAATCGATTCCGAAATCGTAGTTCCTGACCCGATCGGAATCATAAATAGCTTTGGGATAGCTCCTCATGCTTCTTTTATTCAAAAAGCATACGGTTAAATTTTTTTATATCACTTTATTTTAAATTTTCATATTTCTTTATTTTACTCGACATAGAACACTTGAGATTCGTGCCTAATTTTCTATTTTCACGATGTTATTTTAACATCTAACAACTTTTTTATTTTTCCACATAATCAAAAGAAAATTTATGTAAAATTAATTGAAGAATTTTTTTAAAATCTTTTTTTCTTTTGAGGAACTTAAAAATAAAAAACTATAGTTCGTATCGTTTATGAGATATTTGTAGTAATTATATATTAAAGACAGACACAATGCTCTACACAATGTAATAATCGAATAATTTTATGGTAACTTCCAGAATTCGCAGATGAGCCGATTGACGCTCCTGATTAAACATTCGCGTTTATCGCTGATAATTCACTTGTAGTGAAATATGAGATGTTGGATCGGTTTCGCGCTCTATTGACTTTACGAATAATTACAGGCGTAAAAACGATTCGTTTTATGCCGTCGTGAAATTTTCGAAGATACAGCTATTCATTTAACTCTTCTGTCAATGCATAATTTCATCTTTTGTCAATACTCATTATTAAGTACTTGGATATCTACTGGCTCTACTGCGTATTTCAAAATATGGCCGTACAAAAACGTTATTATGGCTGTTACTAAGCCTTGAAAATTCTTTTCTAACGCATTTTGAAGAATTTTCGAACAAAACTTGATGTACTTACTTTGTACCGAAATAATACATTTTAACACAATATTTCATGCGTGTTCCTAATATTCAGTGACTATTAATGTATATTTTGCACGTGACTGAATGTGTTTTTTTGTACTGTTTCTTATTAATTCATAATTAATTATTATATGCAAAAATTATTATTATCAACATAGTAGCATTACACATCGAGAACGTAGTTAGCAAAATAAAGAAATATCATTGATACATTAATCATGAAAAATAATTTTTCAAACATTAGCATCAACCAAAAAAAAAATATATATATATATTATTCACTATTAAAATTTTTTTATTATTTTAAATTAAATTAAAAAAGAGAGAAAAATATTTGGAGTTATTATTTTATTGTTTTTATATAGAATTGCTATTTTATTGTTATTTCGGATTGAATTTAAAAAAAAAGAAAAATATTTACAATTATTATTGAGTCCTATTGATTCCTCAGATAATGAATATTTAGACAGCAAAATCGATGATTGGATTTCTGATGTTAATGCATTAAATACAGTTCTGTGGTGAAATTAAATTACTAAATAAAATATTTTATATTTTACATCAAAATAATTTTTATTTATTTAGAATGAAAAATCTTCAAATATTTTTCATATTTGCAAGAAATTAGTAATGGATACCCGGACACCCAGTACATTGAACAGTGTAATATATACTCGACTTTACAAGTTTTTGTTAAAAATATAAAAGTGAGAGAGATAAAGTCTTATGCAAAACTGTTTTTTGTTTGAGGGATGGAGATTTGAGGTAGTATAAAAAAATTCCTATAAAAATTTTGAACATTTTACTCGAAAAATGGATACCCGTTGCATTGACAGAAGGATTAAATGTGTTTCCCGCCATGAAATTTATGAGAATTGGAGAATATGTGCACTATATCAAAATGCACTATACATATATGTAGTTTATATTTATTTATATTAAAACTAATTCTGCAGTAGATATTTTTTTATTTGCTTATTAACAAACGTATTTTTAACTTACCTTTATAGTAGTTAGATTATTCTACTCCACGTGTGCGTGAAAGAAAAGAGGAAACACAATAAATTACTAAATTTTCCAAAATCGAGATAAGAACGAAGTATTTTTGGTTATCATAAGAGTAAAAGTAGTGTATTATAATATAGAGCATTAAATTCGGTAACTGAAGATACTCGATGACTGCGTCAAATGAAGAAGGATAATCTCTTAATCATCCATATATAGAAAGTATCGCAAGTACGGGTGTTACTTGCCAACTGGCAAGAAACAAAATTGTGCCGTGTAATCACCGCGCGTTGAGCGTTCTTACGTATAAGTCTACTGACAAGTGGCGTCGCAAAATAATCTGCAATTTGTGCACAAGCCCGGAATAACGAGCTTATGCTCGCTCGCCGATTCTAACGATTCCGCCCGGCTGTATACTCCGTCTGTAATCGAATCAATATATTGTCCGTTTGTTTGTCGCCGCGTGTACGCGATTGAGTTAATTAGCCTGGCTTTGACACGCCCGTAATGGGATTGCCCACATCCCTCCGAGGGACAGACATATACCCGTTACGGAATTTGCCCAAACGTGATTGTTCGTTATGTGACGACGCCTTTGCGTAATATCGTCGTTAAATCTCGAATGGCAACGTGTCGACTACATATTGTGTACATTAACTGTTCCAATGATGTCTTGGCTCTGTTTAATGTTGCGTCCATATACGTTTTGCGTGTACGCGTAATGCGACGCTGAAACCAAATTAGGTATTAATTGTTGACTCGGAGGACAATTAAGAATTTCAGTTCTTCTGAAAAGCGTTATTGATATATTTCTTATTGAGATAACAGTATTAGTCAGCCAATACATATTTATTTTATTCTCTTGGCAGTAACTTAGCACTTACATATTTTTAAAAATGTAACTGTACGTTTATAATAGAACGTTTTTAAATTAAATAGAAATAGAAATATTCACATTTTCTGGTAAATCTCTCATGACTACGACGGTTTTTGGAGATACTATTCGGATATACACGGTTTTTTTATCAGTTGCACGATTAAAAGAATTCAATCCACAAGGATGAATTCTGACGAAAAACAATCCCTCGGTTTCGTATAAGTGGCAAAGAACGAAATCAATCCACTTTATTCGTCACAGCTCGTGTCTCCCTTCTTAAGTTATTGAATATATGATTTGATTTTTAATCTTTCTGAAATCTACAAAGCAAATTAAACCAAAGTAACTAATGAATATATGCATGTATGATCGAAGGATTAAAGCCTTAAATATTTAGTACCTTTTAAATTAACAAATGAGTATAAAAACTTTAATTTCACTTAGAAATATCCGAATTCCGATTCAAGCTGGATGCCTACTTGGTCTTTTTCTTTATTATTCCGCGACTTTTATATTTCTAATTTTAACGGGATGGGAAGTCTGATGGTCGGCGCCTCGTAAAGCTGCGACACTGTGCCTGATGAAACTGGCAAATTGAGAAAGTTTTTATTACTAGCGTCTCTGCGTGCCACGAATCGATGGCACAGTCTTCGGCGCCATTCGTTTTGTGACTTCCAATTGACGATTTTATAAGTTTTATTTTATAAGACCGTCGTTACAAGAAAGTCGACCGAGTGTTTCTTTGTGCCGGCATTTCGTTCTTCTCCTCTGTCTTCGAAGCGAGTATCGAAGGCGCGCGCTATCTGTCGTCACGATGATATATCTTCCGTGAACTATTGGTTGTCTCTCCATGTTACGTTCCCGGAAAGCCACCACGAATTTCGTCCGCCCATGTCATGTGGCAGGAAACAAAGTACGCGGAGGCTTCTCGATAAAGAAGATAGTTGTATGCAATTATTTTTTTGCCGTGAATAAATCTCGATAAGAGAATATAAGTTTTGTACGTTACGCAAACAAACATCGAATAATTCTCGAGATTGTAGCATTTTTTTCCCTTGGATTTAGATTTATAGACTAGTATATGTGATCGAATTGATAATGACGCCTGTCATGGAATATAAGGAGATCCAAACGCGAATCTGGAGTGATATTTTTTTCGATAAATTCTTTATAATCTTATGATACTCATCAATATTATTAAACTGCTTGTCAATTTAATTTGTGATATTACTATCTCAGTTAAAGATTGTGTTTCCAAAAAAATCGGCGCACAGTTTACAAAACTGTATATGCTACGATATTTCACAATATTATTACGCATTCGAAGATCTAGTTCACAATCAAAAAGGCATTTCTCTACTAACTTAATTACTTACAATTAGTTGTGTTATTTACATATTGATCTAATGTCACTTATTTGTTTAGATGGGTACGCCTTGGATTATTATCAATCACTTTTTTTATTGCAAAATTAATCGAAATATAAACAATTAAAAATTAGACTACTTTATTTTTCAAAAATTCATAACTCTGTTACTAAATGCTATAGCTAACCTTTTTTTTTAAATACGCTAAAATTGTTCTAGTTTATGGGGAAAAATGAAGATTCCATAAAGGTTTTGTTTTCTATTGCTTATTTAACAATAAACTTTTTAACCAATTTTTTAACAATCGAGGAGAGTTGAAAAATCTGAAAAAAAATTTTTTTTATACTTTCAATTTTTCTACATCTTAGAAAAAAAACTCAAGAACGAGTTTTGCCTCGTTTTCGAGAGTAAAATTTTTTTATTTCTCGATATGGGGAAAATCTTTCAACTCTCAGCGTGCGACTTACAAAACAGTCAAACTTACAAAATATCCCCACCATACTGTTAGTATGTTGTCCGCGGCCGCTGTTTTGTATTGATTGGAAAGTCAATACTTTATAAAATTGACTTTAC
>NW_012026856.1:44697-51384 GCF_000956235.1 Wasmannia auropunctata
CTGTTTTGTAAGAGTGATCGCACGCTGAGAGTCGAAAGATTTTTCCCACATCGAGAAATAAAAAAATTTTTTCTTTGAAAACAAAGTAAAACACGTTCTTGAGTTTTTTTTTCTAAGATGTAGGAAAACTGAAAGTATATATAAAATATTTTTTCGACTCTCTACCCGTTTGTTAAAAAATTTGTTAAAAAGTTTATTGTTAAATAAACAATGGAAAACAAAACCTCTTTAAAATCTTCATTTTTTTCTCGTGAACTAGAACATTTTTATTTAAAAAAAAAGTTAGCTAGCATTATTAGTAACAGAGTTATAAATTCTTGAAAAATAAAGTAGTCTAATTTTTAATTGTTTATATCTCGATTAATTTTGCAATAAAAAAATCCTTTGGCACAAAATTTTATCTGCCAAAGTATTATCTTTGTGCAAAATTAAAAAAATTTCTAAGAGATGATTGATCCGCTTCACATGGAATAGCCCATGTATATTAATATAAGTATAATCACACATTTGCCACATGCATGATGAGCAGACTTATTTTCTGTGTATTATAAACGGGTCACAGATCAAACATATATTTTTCTAAAAGAAAATTTATGTTAAAATTACAGAGGAAAGAGGGTAAAAGAAGATGAAAGAGAGTTTTTTTTGGATATCTGAAATTATTTACTGGCGATCGCGATTAGTTATTTTACAAATTTTATTAAATTTGCTTTATTATCTTGATTTATTACTACAAAATCTTTTCTTAAATGTCAATCATTTTAACATTTTTCAAATTATTTAATTTTAACAGAAATTCATGGAATTAAACAAAGTATTAAAATTTTGCAAGTTGCGTTATAAATAATATCTTGAATTATATTTTGACATCATGAAAGTTGACTATACTTTCTTTATAAATCTAGAATTGTAATTGTAAAAATTAAATATATACGGGTATACATCTTGATTGTAACACTACATTTGTATCAAAAATTTTATTTTGCGAGTTCAAGACTGCTTGTAAAGAAAATAAAGTGAATTTACTACATATCAAACGGATTAGTATAAAATAAAATAATAAAAAATGATCTATTTAGTTATATATTAAATACATAATTTTATATAAACAACATTTTAAAATCACATGTAATGTTATTAAAAAATATATTGCACGGAAATTATAGACTTAAGAAGTACAACCCTATTTTTTTATCACGCCGTGGCAACAGAGTAAATATTAGTGCGCTTGAATCACATCTCGACTTTCGCGCGAAAAAGGGAGGTGACACGAGAAAACATCTTTTACGGAATAATGTCGCAACACGCCGCTGCAACGTACGATGCAGGAGATCCGTCACATACTCGCTACGAGGTGGCTGCAGCTATACGCTATATACCGCAGAACATCGGGCAAAAAGTTGTTGGGAAGTTTGCGCGAACGTGCAACCGTGTCCGGGCAAATTGGCCTTTTTAAGGGCCCGGCGCGGCGCGCTGGACCCAGCAGATGTTGCTTCCGTCGAAATAGCCGAACGTACGTACGGATTCGCGCTTCTCAACTTTTCTGCAGTTGATGCCGTGCCAGATGCGACGGACGATATAATTCGCTTTTCGCGAATTGGCGTTTCGTTACTTGCTTCTTTTATGGGGTGTGGCAGTAACGCATCGTGCGCACGGGTTCAGGGATTCACTCTTAGAATCGTTAAATTTTTATTTTACCCCATTCGAAGCTTGCGAGACCATCAGCTAGCTTGCACTCATGGCGCTACAAGAAAATATGTTTTGACACAAACCGTGTTTATTAGCCGTTATTTAGTAATCAAAAAACAAACGTTAAGAAAAACTTAAGCTATACAAGTTTGAGATATAAAATATAAGAATAGTGTAAATTTAATTAAAAAAATTTAATAAATGTTACCATGCCTCAGTGGTCGAATTAAAGACACTGCCATCACGGAATGTAGGGAAGTCCCGATTCGAATCCCTGGCCGGGATGTTATTTTTCGCAATAAATTTCTTACAGTATTTTAAGATGTTAGCATCAAGATTATTAAATTGCTTCTTAATTTAGTTCGTGATATTTACGACTCCGGCAAATGTATTTCAAGACCAACAAATTGCATTGTGGAACAAAATTTGATCTTTTTTTTGCATCACGAGTGTAAATAATCATTTCCGACATACTTTTATCTGCTAAACACAAATCTGTTGGCAAAAGTTGACTATCACATCACAATTTTGAGAAAAATGACGTCAAAGAAATCGAAAACGACGATTTTGAGGATATTCAAAACGTTATAGCACTGGCCGCTAATCTTTTAGCTCAATTTCGTTAAAATGCATTTTCATTACGATATGATTTCTTGTTTCCGAAATACAGCAATTTGAATATACAATTGTTTTTCTTATGTAACACTATTTGAAAAAATTTAATTTTTTTCTTTCATCACGAATGCAAATAGTCATTTCTGGCGTATTTTTGCTTTCTGAACATGAATCCGTTAATAAAAGTTGGCTATCACGTCACAATTTTGAGAAAAATGAAATCATCATTTTCGGCCATTTTGACGTCATTTTTTCAAAATTATGACGTAATAGCCAACGGATTCGTGATCAGAAGGCACAAATACATCGGAAATGACTATTCACACTTGTGATGCAAAATGGCGTTCCATAGTGTTATCGGCGAATAGTTTGAATGCATGAACTGAAAAATGTGTATAAAATAATACAAAAATATTAATTAATCGCCAAGATCCGTTTTGACTAGATAGACTTATTACTATTGTAATTATGTATTCACACATTAGTTGAATACACTTATTATTATTTAATCAGAAAAATAATTATATTATTGATTAGCAGTGCTTTTTTATTAAGAATTTGTATTTATTTGTTTGTAAAAAAGCATCCTTCGGAAATAAATATGTTACACAGTAACAATACCATTTACAAATTTATAAATGCTACCTTTGCTCGCACAGAGATACGAGAAACACTATGTAAAATAAACTACTATAATAAATATGTTAGCATGTTAGAGGCGGTGACAGGTTGCAGATATAAATGGAACAATGGTGAGAATGAGGGTTGCTGACTCGAGTAATCTTGACAGATGAACGAAGATAAAGGAGCAAAGACTGCAATTTCACGAGACATTGTGATTAGTCATTCTCTAATACTTATATATCATTAATTGAGGAACGTTGCGGGCAATCAATGAGTCGTTATAGGCGAAAAAACAAGCAATTAGTCTCTGAATTAATTTGTCTCTAAATTTATACACGAGTAACTTTTAATATTATTGAACTCCTATTTATTGTAGTGCACATTATACGAAAAGTAAGTTTTACAAACATTGTTTAGTAAATCCAGGTTAACGTTGCGATGGAAGATATAATATGACGATAATACTCGTAAATCTTTTACCACAACCGTTAAAAAAAAGATAAATATTTTATATACTGTCTTCTTAACCCTCAGCCGGAGCTCTGGGTGTAGTACACCCAGACTGTATATAATAGCGCTAGGCTTTCACAAGCCGTAAGGATAGGGGGGTTTCATACTCCCACTAAATTCCCCACCACAGCAGTCTCCGAAGGTCAACAGGAAATTTTTCAAAGTCGCAGATTGTCAGCTTATGTACTACACTCAGAGCAAAATATATTTTTTTTAAATAATCAAAATAATGATATTTTTTTTCTTAAAGTACGTACAATTACCTTTAAAAACCCGCTAAAGAAATCTCTTTAACAGGTTTTTTCCTCGAAACTACGAATTAAAAAAAAAACGAAATTAAACGATTTTCTTTTCCTTTGCCCTGAATATCTCGAATATTTTCAATTTCTCGATTTTCGCATCCATTTGTTCTTCTGTCGGACAATTTGACGTATCGATTAAAAAAAAAATGTTCAAATTCTATGCATTACATACACAATATACGCGATTGAAAACGTTGAGGGTGCCGCACACCCAGTGCTCCAGAATCGGGAAATACAGATAGTGCTCCAGCTGAGGGTTAATATTGTTGTGTACAAATTTAACATATTCCATGCGGAAATCCGATGAATTATTATATTTCGGACAGATTCTGATGCTGTAATAATTAAATCTTACGTTATATAACGCCATACGGGACGTCGACGGTATCGACTTAATCGATACATCCAATAAAATGTCGACACCTAATGGAAGTACCTGCAAACTCGCGTGTACTTTCATGTACACTGTCTATGTACGTATATACCGATTAATTTGCCGTCGTTTCATTACGCCGCCGTGTACTGAATGTGTTCGGTACAGAAGTAGGTAAACTGCACACGTAATTTCCTGCGCGCTATACGAGTCGCGAGGACGTTCTCGCCTTTCGTATGGATTGTATTTGAAATCGGCTTATGGAAGTAAAGGGAGTAGTACGCGAACCACACCTGCAGCGGCGAAACTAACACGGAAATCGTGTTTGCGCGCACGGATTACGTTTTTCTTCAAATTCGAGATGTGCATAAAAACGGAGATGCGTGATACCTTCGCGGTTTGCGGGAGCTCAGAGGGTGATGATGTAATGTAAAATTGAAGAGCAACCTGCTTCTAGTTGCGCTATACATATTAATATTACGCTACAGATGTGAATTTGCATAATATAATATTACGGATGTGTTGTGTAATAATACAACATTCGAGCTTCGCGATGCTTGTTAATATAATAATACAGAAATGCGGTGTACATTACTTATTAAAGCAGCAGCATTATTAAGGTTACAAATTTACAAATTTAATAGAGATGTGCGAATAATTCGAATTCGAATCGAATCAAATCGAATCACAGTAGATTCGATTCGAATTCGTTTTCGAATTTGTAAGATTTAAAATCAAATAGTTCGAATCGATCGCCTATTTTATTTGCTTCATTTATATCTTCCGCGCGACCAATTATTCTTATATCTAATATATAGGTATTTTTGATATATGTAATGTATTTATATAGATTAATAAAATATTCAAAAGTATTCTAACTATTTGTGTATACACATATTATTAATTACATTTTCTAGTTCAAAATCTCATATAATTAAGATCATAATAATATTTTACAATGAAATGTAAATCGAAAACAGATCTTCAGTTTGTTTAAATCATTGCGTAAAATAATGTCAATCATAAATTTTGATATTTATTACGTTTAAATTAACATGTAATGTTAATCTGAAAAAATTTGATTCAAATTCAATTCGATTCGATTCGACCATTCAAATGCTTCATTTGCATACCTCTAAAATTCAAGTTTACAAATTTAAGATTTATATTAATTTCAAGTAATCAGTCTTGAATTTTATTTTTATTATCATTTATAGATTTAGTATTAAACCGAAATCGCTTGAAAATTTGTTGTAGATGTTATTTTTTGTGTTAAGTAATACATTCATGAATTTTTCACGTAGAATATGTTATAGAGATATAATATGTACATAAGATGTTTGAAACAAAGAAGTAGGACGATACGTAATAGTGAACAGACGGTAAAAATATACATTTTTAATTTATAGATATAAAATAATATCGACCGATAAGTTTTTCCATCCTTATTGAAAAAACAAATTTTAGCTTTAAAGTAACAAAAACTCCAAGTAGAAAGTTCTCGAAAGCTCTCAGAAATGTTATCTCTGCTGGTTTGAATATCTTCGCTTCGAAGTACGAAATACACAAGGAACAGTTATGTTTATATAAGTTCATACTAATATTTTTAATGGTTATACGTAATTCTATGCATATAGACGTGCTAAGGGTGTATTTTCCGCAAATTTCTCGATGGATTAGCAATCAATTTATTTGTAGCGAAAATATTTGGCTTTAATTTTGTAGTACACATTTTGTACTGTGCAATATATAATATTTCTGTATAAGGCCTAAATTAAATTCTAATCCTGTCTACATCTATCTAATCATTTAAAACTAAACGTACGTTATTATCTTTTAAGAAAGTTACTACAGGATTGATAGGCTAAACTTCAAAAGAAACTTTATTCAAAAGCGCTTTATTCAATTTTATCGCATAAGAACGTTCTCACAAGTCTCAGTACTCTCAGTACAATGTTCGCGGGAGCTAGCACGCGGTCAACTTTTCTCTTACACGTCTATTCTATTTCTGCTCGTTGGACTGGCGAGAATCGATCTCGAACTTTACGTTTCCTTTTCGAACGTTACGTGGCCCAATCATATTGTTACACGCTGAGCTGTTATCACGGACGGAACGCGTGATCAGTCATCGCGCGCCAAGCAAACAGGTGTCGTCGAGTCCTTCTCAAAAGTCTATGACAAATATGAACTTTAACGGGTAACTGAACAGAAAATATTAATATTAAAATATTTTATTATATTAAAAGAGCATGTCAATAAGTATCTTTCGCTTCTTACAATATTGTCTCGTCACTGTCCTATTTTTAATTATTAATAATCAGATTATTATGGTTATCTTAACATAGCTATATACAGCGCAGTCTATAAATTTTGAAACAAAAGATATACTAAATAAAAAACACGTCAGAAAAATATTTTGAATATTGTTTATTCAAATTAGAATTCTTTACAATCAATACATCGCTGATTTTCTTATCAATTTTTGCATACCCTTACGAAAAAAAACTCTCAAGTTTGAGTGTTCAACACTAAAAAAAACGCTCAAATTTGGGTGTTAACACTTAAAAAGGACGC
>NW_012026856.1:51404-52049 GCF_000956235.1 Wasmannia auropunctata
CTTCGCGAGGTTTCCTTGTTAGTATCTTTCATTATTTCTAGAGGGTCGTACAACAAATGTAATAGCCAGGGGTCGGTCGTATTTAAAATAACATTATTTAAAATATGTATTTTAAATAACAAAAAGTAAAAAATTATTTAATATTTATTTTTTTAAATAGGTTCATTTATTTTAATTAGGACATATCTTTTTAACTTTTTCGTCATCTTTTAGATATCTTTCGCTTTGCCGAAAAGACAACTTGAAAAAGATATCTTTTCGTCATCTTTTAGAGTTTTGTGCTGTCTGGGTATATAATAAATATTGACGATCACACTCAACATTGATGCTCAATGCTTAACTCACACTCAATATTCAGTGCCTACACCAAGGCAACACTGAATATTGATGGTCAAAACTCACACCCAACTGACACCCAAAATTGATGTTCAATTAAATACGCTTAATTGACACCCAATATTGAATATCTACACCAAGGCAACACCGAATATTGATGGTCACACCCAACTGACACTCAACATTGATGCTCAACGCTTAACCGACCAAGGTAACACCGAATATTGATGGTCACACCCAACTGACACTCAACATTGATGCTCAACGCTTAACCGACTCCCAATGTTGACGATCAACACTCAATATACA
>NW_012026856.1:53818-54883 GCF_000956235.1 Wasmannia auropunctata
AATAATGATTTAGGCTCAATAAATTAAATAAAATCATTAGACAATCAAGGGCAAATGAGCCAAAGGCAAGTTATTAGTAGCCAAAAACAATTCTATTTCAAATCGGATCCAAACGTTTCGGCTTCTATTAAGCCATATTCATTGGATCAATATACATGACATTTTAATTAATATAACATAAAAACGCAGAATTTCGTCATGCTTCGCACTTGCAAAAAAAAATAAACCGCAGAATTTTGGTATGCTTCGCAATTATAAAAAATTGATACATATTTATGATGATTTTTCGATATCTGTCCTGCATTACAATGGAAGTCTCTTGAAGAAATTCACGGGATTAATTATACGCTTAATAACATCTCAGATATGTCATCGTTGTCAAAATTACAGTCATGTAGATGATAGCGAGAATCTGTACTGTCATTGTGACCCGAAGGCCTCTATACGTCAATGTCTATTTGGTTGGATAATCAAAGACATAATGATCAATTTTATGTTATATTAATTAAAATGTTATGTATATTAACCCAATGAATATGACTTAATAGAAGACGAAACGTTTGGATCCGATTTGAAATAGAAATTGTTTTTGGCTACTAATAACTTGCCTTTGGCTCATTTGCTCTTGATTGTCTAATGATTTAATTAAATAAAAGCTTTTTCTCTGCAAATACATATCTATGAGTGTATATCGCCTTTGTTAGAAACAGTTTGTTGTATCTCACCTAGAAGTTATTTGCACGCTTTAATTTAAATGTTCAATCGAATGAAAAAATGTAAAAGTACAAACATATTTATATATTAATTAATAATTTATAATATACATTTTATTTATAATATACATATACATATTTAAGTATAGGTACATTATTATTATCTTTTATATCAGCATATTTTATATCAGCATATTTTATATAACATACGCTGCGCACATATACAGTCACCAAACTAATTGACCGGACACTGCGTTAATATATCGATAATTTCTAAAAATTCAAGATAGAGCACCTTTGTCAAAAATTATCGTAACATAACGATCGAAAAAGCATTTCACAGCTAAAGTCT
>NW_012026856.1:54933-55627 GCF_000956235.1 Wasmannia auropunctata
CCTAAATTGTACCGATACGATATAAGAACTCTTATGCTGGTAGGTTAGGTACGATTTAGGAAACTGACAGAGATGATAAAAATATTGATATAATTTTTATAATAATTGTAAATATGTATATACAATAAATGTAAAATATGCTATCATAAACTTTCTTTTAAGAAAAAATAACGATTCAATTAAAAATTGCATGGTTACATTAGTATCAGCTATATAAATTGATCAAAAATTTACATCAATAATTGTATCTGATTTTTTAAAATGTTGATAGCATGCACAAAACAAGATGTAACCTGTTCATTTTTTGTCTATCTCACACATTTCTTATTTACTTCATATTTTTGTAACTATATGTTGCCTCTATTAAGTGGAACTATAAAATATTGAAGAGGTACGCTTTATGAGACCGGTACGCATTCGGCAACTTTTCCCTACCTACTTCTTGATAAAGAAGCATCTTGTTATTTCGTAATGATTAAATAGCTGCTACAGGAAATATAAATTATTTTAGATGTAATCAAACTTTAAAATGGGCTAACGAGCACTAATAAGGTGACACTTAAATACAAAATATAAAATTTATTAGAACGAGCAAATGGTACATATTTCGACTTTACTTAGTCTTCTAACTCTAAGAAGACTAAGTAAAGTCGAAACATGTACATTTGCTCGTTTTAATAAATTTTATATTTTG
>NW_012026856.1:56482-76713 GCF_000956235.1 Wasmannia auropunctata
TTGATGCTTTAAGCATCGATTTATTAGATTACTATTAGGTTCTGAGCTACGGAGATGCATGCGATATGCGGCCACGTGGTGTTATAAGAACCTAAAATCAAGATTTATCATTGCGCAACAATTATCGCGCTGATTCCCATTAGCCTATTTCTTTCAAATTGTTGACATTTACTGGGAATCCTTAGAATTATTAATTTTTTTATATGTTCTTGATTTTAAACAATTTTTGCCTTTCAACTTATGGACCGCACTGTGTACCTCATCTTGGCTTTTAATTCGTTCTTCGAAGAGAGAACGCGGATAATTTAAAGATAAATCAGTATTGCGTATGCCTGTTTAATCATGAAGATTTTGATCTTCTCACGTCACTTACAATACCGATTGTTAGCGTGTTTGCCCGACAGAATTGAGAATGGAACCGGACAGTCATTCGGTCCTTTGCGGTATTCGCATTCTTATGAGAATCGGCATGTGTCACGGGGAATTCAATTTCCCCGCGGTGGTAGTCAAGTTTCAAATAGGGTAATACCCAATTATTACATTCGCTCCGTTATTCTCAGCCATGTCAAAGAGAGCGCGAGCTTGCAGGATCTCGCTAAGTCTCGCGGGCGAAAGAACCGGGAAAGAAGTAGATCGATGCGGCTGTCAAGCGGGCTTGCACGAAGAATGCGAAATTAGAGTGTTATTACGTGAGACGCGCGGCCGCCTTAAGGACGGGGAACATATTTCGCCGTGAAACGATCTTTGCATTTGCATACATAACATCCTGCGCTTACACTTTGTGATGCCCGTATATCTTGCACCGCGTATTATTTATATTTATACTTTATGCCCGAGACGAACTTTGAGCGAGAGCGAAATATCGGCATCGGCGAAATAAACGACTTCAATATGACGCCGTAATACGCGGCAGCGGCCCACCCTCCCTCCCTCTCTCTCTCTCTATCTCTCTTTTTCTCCCTCTTTCTCTCTCACTTGCACGGCAATCCATTTCCGGTTACTATCGTTAACTTTCCGTGAGACGCATCCTTACCTTGTTACTGTTCTGTCCCATGTCGAGCTCGCGATTGTAGCGCTTCTCACCGTAGATCCAATCCTGAATTACCTTCTGGATCTCCGGCTTCTCCGGGTCCACTAATCGAAAGGCAGTGATATTGGTCCCGCCGTGCTTGAATTCTTCTAAGTCGACGGTATGCAAGTCCTGAAAAGAATTCCGTTTGATCCGTGACATGAATTCCTATTAGTCGCACGCTTTTACACTAGATCAAAATTTTATATCAGCCGCATTCCATATGTATATAGATACTGTAGAATATATAGTCTTTTTCTGTCATCGCACTCGACAGATTTCGACGAGTAAGTACGCGTATACAATTTTTAAAAATTATCTTAGATATTCTCTATCGATCGCTCGAATATTATTCGATCTCACGAATGTTATCTTATCTTACGTGTTAATAAATGTTATCTTAGAAAACGCGCGGATGTAAGAGTAGTAATTCAATATTTTTACGAATTTAAATAAAATCTTTCTCCGCCGTGATATCGAGCATGCGAATAATAAAATCAAAAGGCTTTCTGAAAGAAGCAACGATGCTTCAAATTAGAGTTGGAAATTCCGTTTCATGGTTTGCCCTGGATTAATCACATAAGATAAATCTCAATCGGATTCACATGGTAAAGCCAATGTGACGTTAGATTTTCTGGAGGATTTCCGCTCAACGACAAAACGACTTGGTTTAGATTACATAGGGTTTCGCGGATCACTCTGACGGACGTCGAATCTGGTAAAGCTGGACGATTTCTGTTTGACTCTTAAGATTGATGTTTTGTTTTCTGTAATAGTTTAGTTTTTGCCAATTTTTATCGTTGCGAAAATCTCGCGTCCGACTTGTTAGAAGGAAAAAAAAGCATTCATGTTATTCTCCATTCTCTGCGTCGTTCCTTGCTCTCCGCGACTCCTGACTATTCCCAGCAATCAAAGAGGAATTGAAAGGTCGACGTTTTATATTGGATGAGGAAGTCATAAAAGCAGCGCAAGCGATTTGCGAACGCCTTTCAGTTAATGGATTTTGTATTGACAAGCGTAAGGGAAGTGAGATGAGACAACAAATGATTCCAACGTAAAATGTATTTTTAAAAAATTACATGAAATACATTTTGAAAGACTGAAAAAGTAAATTATTTAAAACTTAATTCTATTTTACATTACATTTTAAAACGCCCTTGTAATTTTGTTTTATTAAAATTTTACGATAAAATGTACTCTCGCTTTTGTATGTGATAATTCAAAATATTGTATTAAATAATTGCGTTTACATTGTTAAAACATAGATACATGTATTATAAATTAATACGTAATTATATTAATATAAATATTTAATTCTACATTTTAATTCAAAGTTTAGTTAAAATAATAAAATTGAATATTTCAGATTTAACTTCGTTAATCTTAATTAATTTTTTTACTAAAATTGTGGAATTTTGTAATTGTTAAATACGCGATAAAAAGAATAAAAAGAGAATTTTTTTAAACAATGCATGTAATTCTCAATATTTGACTTACAATTTAAATCAAATATACAAATAGAAGAAAAAAGAAGTACACTTCATGTTAATTCTCGATAAGATAACCACACTAAAAATACGTGAAAGCATTAAAATAAAACTTTCGATAAGAATCGATACAGCAATTATCTTGATGAACTTTATTGTAACAGATTGATCATTTATCGTGTATGTTTCTCTTATTTTTAGAATTACCCTAAATATAATATACGATATGAAAAGCATCGCCATTTATACTTGCCGCGATTGGCACTTGAACGGGAAGGACGTTTGAATTTGTATTCCTCATGATAGTATTCAGTAGCTATCGACAGGAGTGGAGATAACTCAAGCATGGAGCATCTGCCTCAGAGCCGGTATCTGTATCGGTGACGCTTGTGGGCCGACGTGATTTAAAGTCGCGCGCAGCTCGAAGGCGTATCCCCGGCCCATCTTTTCAAATACTCGCGGTGGATCACGTCGCGGCCATTTATTATCCTTTGTCCTGCATCCGGGGCATGATGGATAAGCCCCGTGCCCCCGGATCCGCTGTCTTCGCCAAGTAGATGGACACAGTTGGCGACATCGTATGTTCTCGATGTCTCGCGAACCGATTGACCGTCGCGCGGTGATCGATCATCGTCTCGCCTCGGGCTACATCCGGTTTGCACTCTTTTCAAGATACGTTGCAACGCGACGGCGCGGGCGGCGGCGACGATATCGTTTGCCACGTAGAATAACGCGCGCTGCAATAACGGCGTGGGATGCCTGGAATGCATCCCCGTTACATTTACGAACTTCCCTCGCCCTTAATCCCGTTCTGTCTTTTACTACCCCTTTGGTGATCGTTGCGCAACTGCACGATTACGAAATCTCTGGGGAGGCAGCACGAAGATGAAGGCCATGAAGAGAATCATTTGGAAGCGCAACTTTGAAGATTACGAAAATTAGTACGTCCAAAATTTGCACCCATGCTTAATGAAGTGAAATGCTAATGCATATTAAAATTTACTTTTTCTCAGTGAAATTATAATGTAATATTTTTGGAATAAATGAGGTGTTGAAAAAATTTCCGATGCATAAATTTATTGATTAACATAAGATTCGGTCAATACGGAGTATTAAATTACAAATAATAATGAAAAAATATAATAAATAGTAAAACATAAAATCTCGTAAATAGTAAATAGAGTATACTAAATAATAATGTCCTTGTTGACGAAAAACTGCTGCCGAATTTGTTTTAAGAGATTTTACCAAGAGAATTATCCAAATAGGCATATTAATTATCGATGTACACTGTTTGCAGAAGCAATAATGGATAAACAAGAAAATGATACATGGACCATGTGTATTATGATCATTATATAAATATACTCAATAAATATAAATAAATAACTACATAACATTAATTAATACCTTTGAGTAAATGAGGGCAATGCGGAGAACAGTTTTCGTTGATAATATTAATGGTTATTAAATTTAAATCCTTTTACTTCATTTTTTTTTAAATAAGTTTAAAATTGCTGCTTATTTCATCATCGGAAAATCATTATGTTACCCCATTTACTCATCAGTTCCAATTACTTCACTCGATGCGTATTTAATAGACAATATAATATTGCACGTATGCACCGATTATTGTCATCGCGGGGATAACCGGTAAAACGCGGGGCCAGCGGCGATGAAGGCTGGAAAGTGCCGCGAGGATACGACGGCGAGTGCTGTGTTGTTGCGCCCACTCGTGCTAACCTTTTTCAGCGTGGCGATTCTCCCTTTCGCACACGACATTTTACTAACGTCGCGTTATACGCGTGCCGTGGATTCTGCAGTGATTAAATCCTATGTTAACACTCGTGGAGTAGAGAAATTCCGTTATTTACGTCTCACGTATAGTTATATGTACAATAGTTAGCGCAGCTCGATCCGATGACGGTCAGAGCGCGAATATCTGTTGGACACTCTTTTTGTCTACGACACGTTGGAAAAAAAATAGATTGTCGCATTCTCTTCTCGCGTCCGTCTCGATGCGAAAGCAAAGGTACGTCGTAACGTATACGTGTAAATATGCCACGTATACTATCGGATTTTTGTTCATCAGCAAGACTAACATACGGGCGAATAACAAAAGAGAGGAGTGAACTCTTTTTTTTTCCTCAATGCGTTATCATCGCGCCCGCGGCATATGATAGATCCGGCAAGAATATCGCTTTTCACACGGTGCTGCGTGAGCGCGCGGCTGCGGAGTCTATCACAAAAATTTCGTTTTGGCTCGTAACTTGTTGTTTGAAACGGGAACAGCTAGCGAATCTGTATGCGGGCTCGGGGAGTATTATCGAGAACGTTTGACAGATGTTCAGTTTCTACGTCGATATGTGCCGCCTGCACAACCATCGGCGGCTCGTTCAAAGAAAATATTGTTTGCGGCAGTATATTTAAATATTTAATTCGCTGCAGTCTCGATTATATTTGCACGATCGCGGTGACAATTATGTAACAAAATGAACTATTCTGTTAGTTTTGTTAGCTGTTTTACCTTTTAGGAGAGAATGACGGAAAATTATTACATTTTCCGCGATAAAATATGTTCCATTAATTTTGCTCACGTTACATGCAGGTAGAAGTATAATACGATATTAGAAATTGATGACAGCTCTGTTTTTAAATTATATAATATGAAGGATCCGTAATGGCTACGATTAGATCTTTCAACTTGGTTTATATTAAAATCCTTCGAGTTAGCTCGGATTTTGTGTTTAAACATAATTTGGCTTTATGTAATAATATTGGATTATTTTCATATTTAATCACTAGTTAATTACTTTACTAATTTCATTAACAAATATAACAGCATCTATATATATATATATATACATATCCCTTTCAATAAGTAAACTTGAGTTCTTTAAAGGATTTTCAGGATTTCGTAGGTTTCCTAATTAACTTCTCTATAAGCGACTTTCGAGATTTCACAGTTTCCTGATTAAAGACCCGTGTTGAAAGCCGTTTTATTTGAACGGAATTTTGCTTGAGAAGTATTCTATTTCAGCGCGGAATAGGATATTCCCGCCCAAGCTCAAGAGCTCCAAAATGTAACGCGAAAATCCAAGGGCGTATCATCCTAAGCGATGGATGTCCGTAATAAGCACCTTAATGGCGGCCAAGACTATAACGACTATAACAATCATCGTAACCGTAACAGGCATAATAACCGTAATGATCGCGCGGGGACTAGGTACGATACGTCGACGTCACGTAAATTCGAAGGCGCCTGCAGAATGCTGAAGCAAAATTCAGAACAGGGTCTCCGCAGTGGGACCGCGTGTGAGCGGACTCCCATAATTTCATTGCGAAATCACTGTTTCATGAGGCGAACTTAATTCGATGAAAGGTAATTCGTCGAAAGCCAAGTGGAGTGACCGAGGAGCAAGATTCATTAACACACACATACTCTCTCTCTCTCTCTCTCTCTCTCTCTCTCTGTCTCTGTCTCTCTGTCTCTCGTCCAGTCCGCGCTGTGGAAAGGGCCGTTCCCGCTACGATGTGTACCTATATATCCAACCACGTGTAACACAGCCATGCGGACTTCCCGATCGTGCCGCGGAAAGGTCAGGTTGATGGATGATGGCCAATTTTTCCCTCCGAGAGCCCTGACGACTGACCGACGTAAGTGAAAATAAATAGTCTCCGACGCGGGACATATCGTCTCGGGAATCACGGGCGGCACCGTTAAATTCTCCCCCTACATGCAATGGAGATCGGTCGCGACATTAAGCAATTATTAAGCAGTCCTCTATACTTTTCATCTCGCCGAGCTTTTCCACGTCGAGAAATCTGGTCGCGCCCGTCTAACGATTTATCACTCGCTTTTTCCACTGTATTAGATTAACATTTCGTTTACTCGATGATACTTTTTTTTTTTTATTAAGATCTCCGCTCCATTTATTCTCGCGATTTTTCTCTCGTCTGCGTAATAATTAATATTAAGAGTAAACATCTTACGCAGTTTATAAATTAATAGTCTGAGCTGATAGCTATAGGCTAACGGTGCGAATTTTACAGGGAAACCATTAGGGGCGATTATAATATTATTAATGATATTTAGACACATCATTAATCTTTTTCAAGTTGTTGTTAATAAATATTAAACAAATGCTGTATCAATTTTTATCAATTCATTGAAATCGATACAGGCGCAACCGTCGGCGTTGGAACATCGCGCGTCAGTAAAATAAAATAAAATAATGGAAAAGGAAATATTTTTGCAATAAAATTTAGAATTTGATATAAAAAATAATTTTAGGCTAAATTTAGATAATTCACTGCACTGTGACACCGCTAAACGCCCTCTGTTGTTCCGGAATTGCGATATCGGCGATCGATTGTACATTCGTCGTCAGCATTAATCCGTGTTTTTCCCCGTAAAACAAACAGCCCACCGTCAGTAAACAGTCAACGGAAAGAAGCCGGAAGAAAAAGCGTAGCTCGATTCTTCCGCGCCCGAACAAATACCCTCGCTGATTTACATTTTAATGGATCTAAATTGAAATCTAGTAGGGGAGGGGAGGGGCGGAGGGAGGGAGGGAAGAGGAAAGTACCGAGATAAATTGCGCCGCTCGCGGTTATATAGCGTGTCCGTTTAAAGCCCTATTTATTTTTTATCACTTATTGCTGTCGCGGATGTCGCGTCGGCGCGGGCGCGACGACGCGCTTCCGCGGTAGCGCGACTCTCGACTCTGACGTGATGCCTCCCTTTCCGTTTCCGCTCGCGTCACCGTCGAGGCGGCTGTAAATTACTAATTATCCTGAGACAGCTTCCAATTTTAACTGCAGCAGGCCGACGTTTCCGCTTTTTTACTCTTTCGAGTGTCACATTGCGCGTTTTGCACTCGCGTAACGTTTTCATTATGCTCGCAATGAGCTTGCAGACGAGCTAGAAGCAAATTTTAAAAACGAATTTCACTTCTCATACTGCAGTTAAAAATGACATTCCGACATTATCTGGTGACCTCGGGATAAGCCACACCCTGATGGCCTTGCGAGCGATTGAATCGATCATTATTATCGAAAATTATTTCTTTCTCTTGGAATTATATTCTAATCTAACGTCAAAAAAATGACATAATTTATTGACGCTTATTTGCATTATCGATCGAGAGTTGACTTTCTTTTCTAATTTAATATTTAACGTCAATCTAAAGAGCTTTTTTTTTAAAGCTTTTATTAGTTGCAGGTATATTCGGCCTTAACAATTCATAATAGATTTTAATTTTAATATTTTATAGGTCACTATTAATAGTATTATTTAAGAAAATTAGAATACATCTTCTTTCTCAAACGCTTCATTCTGAATAACAATTTATTTGCGGTATCAATAGAATTTATTATATTCGCTCCGTGGTTTCATAGAGCGCGACAGTGTGAAATAAATTATTATATAATTGCAGATATATTCTTATGCCTTAATAATTCTTAATAAACTTTAATTTTAATATTTTATAGGTCACTATTAATAGTATTATTAAAAAAAATTAGAACACATCTTCTTTCTCGAATGCTTCATTTTAAATAACGATTTATTTGCGGTATCAATAGAATTTATCATATTTGCTCCTTGATTTTGCGCGCGACAATATAAAATAAATTATTATATAGTTACATATAATCTTATGCCTTAATAATTTTTAATGGACTTTAATTTTAATATTTTATAGGTCACTATTAATATTATTAAGAAAATTAGAATATATCTTCTTTCGAACGCTTCATTCTGAGTAACGATTTATTTGCGGTATCAATAAAATTTATCATATTCACTCCGTGGTTTCATGGAGCGCGACAGTGTGAAATAAATTATTATATTCAAGATAATATAATCGAGCAAATTTGTCCGATTCTATTATCTTGAGTATAATAATTTATCTCCCACTATTACAAAATAGTACTGCAAATTCAACGTTGAACTATTTTACGTTTAGCTGCAATCACGGCAAATCACTGCCTGGCGAATGGCAATTCTGATGACCAGCCGCCGTTCGCACAGTAAGCGATTCCTCGTCTTTTCAGTCTTTGGTAATTTACGAGAGATTCAAATATTCCGGGCGTAAAATTATCGATCTCGAATCTTCGTGGCAGCGCCAAAGTCCTTCGGCACAGGCTTCCTCGACAGGGACACTGGGAGGAAGACAGGGAGAGCCGCAGGTGGCTGGGACGATGAAGATTGCGCGAATTAGTCTTACAAGTAACGCGCTTGATGCAATTTCGCGACTCTTACATCCACGCCGGATTACTTCCTGGCTTATGACGGACGGAAAGTCGATTGTTAATTGCATTTAATCTTGGGTACCTACCAGTGAGGTGATAAGGTAGCTGTGATAGTCGCTCATCATTCCAATCTGTTGCGCTTGCTTCAGCACGTCGTAGATCCTCTCGGTGGAACAGTCCAGCACGATGTGCGACTCCGCGGAATTTTTTATTTGTTTCAGCAGCGGCCTGAAACAAAAATGATGACTCTGTATAAGATATACATTCTTAAATTTATTTAAAAAGAATATCGAATATTGATAAAAGCGACGAAAAAAGTATTTTAAAGTATCTCAAAAGGCGTGCTGTCTCACGAAACATGTTTACTTCAAATCCTTTCTATAGTTTGAAAAATATAGATTAGATGTGATTGGATGAAACAGCGAAAAGTTTAAAGAAACCGATAGAAATCTTTAATTAGGAATTACTTGATGTAGCCGATACAAATGGTGGAAGACAAGTATCGAATAACATAATATAATAATATGAAACTCGATCTTTCTGCAGATCCATTCGCGCGAAAACTCACTCGCTCGCTCTCGCAATGTTCTTCGGGGACAGAACGGTTCCGATTCCGGACATGCTTTTCGTCGTGTACCACTGATAAAAATTTCATACTACTGCCGGCTGCTCTCCGGCCTCCCGGCCACCCTTCGGGTTTCTCCCTCTCGCTTCCCGTCATTCAACATGCACGATAATGCGAATCTCCTTATGCAGCCCGTGGAAGTCGGGACCCGGGCTCGCCATGGGAATTTTTCATGCTCTATGCATAATTTAGCGAAAGTGCCCTTTATGCTCGCGTTGCTCTCGTAGCCGTATCGTCCTGTGAATTTCATTTCTACCCCCCCCCCCTCCTGCGTCGACGACGATTGCATCTCTTTCCGTGTCTGCGACTTTATCGAACGATGAAATGGAGAAGGGGAGAGTGTTGACAGAAATGGGAGTTATGGTAGTTTTGAATAAACAATTATACCTTCTTTAGGATAAAATATAACATCATTTATTATTATTGTTATAAATAATTTATTTTATTACTATTTTTTATATTTATATTGATTATATTATATTAAAGGGATTTATAGCAATTTATAGGCAGCACCTCATTTCTTGAATTCTTTATCACATTTATTTTCATATAGATCATTTCATATCTTTTGCATTTCAATAAAGCAAATATTATTTATTATTACTACTATTATTGTTATAATTAAGTATATTTCTAATTATTAAATTTATCAGTATTGTATTTAAAAAATCATTTCTGTTTTTTTTCTTTTAAATAGTTATCGAATTATACTATCTTTAAACACATTTCATATATATGTATATAGTTTATATATAGATATATATATATGGTATATAAATTTATTTTTTTTTTTTTTCCGTAAACTCTTTACGGAGAGAATTTTCTTTTAAAATTTACCCTGAAAATCATGTTAATTGTGAGATAATATAGTATTTAGGTAAATTTTACTGTGCACTACAATAAATTTTACTGCGAAATCTTATTGTAGTGCACAGTAAAATTTGCCTAAATACTATATTGTCTCATAATTAACATGATTTGCAGGGTAAATTTAAAAAAAAATTCTCTCTGTGTATACATATATAAGTATTATCGATGATAATTTTGTCAGTTTGGAGCTAATTTCATTAACAGTTACCGACTAAAAAAAAAAAAATTCTGTGTATCTGAGAACTTTATAAAATATGAGAATGTTTCGTTGAAAATCAAACTTAATCACAGTAACCGGCGTGGCGGAAGAGCGGCGAAGAGTTACCGGGATTATCTTCAACACGCGATCCACGGCTTGGCAGTAATTAGGAAAATAATTTATGCTCCATTGGGAACTGAGAAAGGTACTTGGCGGAGTACAGAAAGCTCTTACCGCAAGTAGAAATTTATGTGTAAGTACATCGGTAAGCCGTGCGATTAGTGTTTTTCTTTTACGCGCATGAACGTACGCGAAACAGGATTGCAGCATGTATATTATAGAATATTATTATCTGTCCGATAGAGATTTTAACGCATTTACGACTCTGCTTTTGGGATAGAGATTTTAATGCTTATGATTCTTGAATTTCATTGTTAATGAAACGTCGTCGTTTCATTAAAAGCACGCATAAAAAATGCACGATTTCGAAGTTGGAAGTTGTACTTATGACACGCTCTCGGTTTCGATGCGCGGCAAGAGAAATTGCAATTACGGCAATTTGTCGTGAAGTCAACACGAGCTCTGCATTCGACAAAGTGAAGTTTTTATCAACGACGGTTCTTTCCGCTGCCAACTACTCGCACGCGCGTATATATATATTTTAGCTATACGAGCAAAGCGACCCGTTGAATTAGATCCATACGATATTTCACATGACTTCGCCAATTATTCGCCGCGCACAAAATAAAATATTATACCGGGACCCTTTTGAAGTACCAGTTTCTGTCGGGACAGTGGTACCGTTATTTGCGCCATGAAAACGAAAGAAGAAAATGAACGTGCGGGTAATAAAAGAGTACACTGAGAGATGTACACATACGGGTATAGGTACACAGGACTATTATTTACGAGGCTGTCTAATATTTCTTACTGCATCTCGATTTCAATCGAACGCTTCGTGTTGCGCCTAGCTGCATGCTCCCAGTGTATTTAGCATTTAGCAGAAAATCCCTTTTTTCATTTTCAAATAATACACAATTTAATAATTATTATAGAAAGTTTGGCGGAATGATAATAAATCACTGCCAAAGCGAATTACTGAGTGACGTGAAATATAACCGTCTAGGTTTACATCAACTGATCTTACGGAGACACTGGAATTATTTATTTTCGCAGTTAATTAGTCTTCCGTCATTTCCGGCGAGGTAGACGCGAATTAATTAGGCGGATACGCCTTTATTGATAATAACTCAGTGCACAATAAGTATGTCTTTGTAGTAGAATACAAAGGAAAATCTGGATGGTGGTAGAAAATAGGAAAGGGGCGGGATGGGGGGAGGGGGAGGATCGACGAAGGAGTATTAAATCGCGGAATTATTAAATTAATTTAGGCGCCTCGATGAATAACGGCCTGCCGATTCATACCTAACCGAGGAGGTGCCTATTGTCTTCGTTTAATTAATCATTGCGAAATCGTCTATGCAAATAACTTTGTCCTTCCTTAAAAAATTCCGAAGATATTCTAAGGAATTTGCACGTTGAAGTCGCGAATATTTACTGAGCTAATCTGCTGGAAAACATTTTTTATAAGGACGAGATACTTTACTTTTACATCTATTTCAATTTAAATTTTCTTATTGCGGTGTGTAATTTGAAAAATAACAAGTCTAAGTTGATTTATTGACCCTTGATTGATTATTTATTTGATTACCAATCTTATTTCCCCTTAACTAACTTTTTATTACCACTCCGAGAGTGACGTTACTTTCCCCACTATTCCCATCCCTGGCTCTCCTCCATTTCCTCTTACCTCTAAAACCTTTTCATTTCCGTAATAGCACAAACATCACAATAAATAAAATGTACATATATTCTTGAGGCTTCTGACATTTAATATCAGGCTTGTTATAATATCACATACTTTATCTTATTTATTAATAACAAATTTACATTTAAAATTAACGGTGATTCACTGTCAAATGTCAAAATCATCCCTGATATTAACAAAATCAAGAATTCTATATCTGAATTTACTCAACCGGTAGTATGTACAACCATGACGTCTGATATTTGTATAACTTAATGCGAATACCAGATGTACATACATCCACCGAGTTCTTATTTTTGACATCAAACGAAAACATGTGAATAATTGATGCGTAAATCTATTAAATGTATTCCTGTTAAATTTTATATTAAATTTTCGTTGTATGATCACTGAAGATGATCATATTAAAGGTCGAAACGTTTGGAATTTTTAATATTTATCACTTTTGTGATAAATGTTTGTCAAATTTAAATTTGTAAATGGTATGAACGCTTAGCTTGGCTTGTTAATCTTGGTATTGTTTATTGATTTTAAATCGTCTGTACCTATACATTAATTTGTAATTTTTATTTGATTATCTTTCAATAAAGTCATTTTGCTGCAGTATTCACAAAGACTGTAACACGTAATGCAATCGTGTATATAATCAGTAAAAGCAGTTTCCTGTTAGTGTCTGGAAACTTGCCATAAACTAAGCGACATCAAACCTGAAATCGATCTGTAATCTCGTGTTAACCATATTCTAATTCGGTCGAGATACGCTACAATGAGTTTGCTAAGTTGATTGAGGTGTCAAGGAAGGTAGTTATAGGAATAAAGTGAGATAATTCAATAATGCGGAGACACCAGAATAAATTAGAATAATTGCTCACGAATATCTTGAAGGATATCGACTAAATCAAGAATAGCTTCTCATGTTAAAATTCATGTGTAAATTCATCAGCAAATTGAATCAATCTGGGATGGAATCTAGTTGAATCGAATAATAAGCAATTTATGAAATAATACAATTTATTTTCCCAACAACTTATTCTTTGTACATTTTGTATACTCTTCAACCACAACTACGCATTCATGTGCATTTACATGTGCTGTATGCATAATTATAATTCCGAAGATTTCGACATTGTTTACTTTTTCTTGTGTGACATGCAGAAAAAAATACACGTGAGATGAATTAATTTATATTATACGTCGTTCTATATTGATATGAAACATTTATTTGATGTCATTCTTGTCATTTTATAACATGGTATTAAACACCAAAATGATTAGAATAATCTGGATGCAGCTTAAGTTGTAAAATTTTCATAAACTGGATCGGGCGTATCACACACGTATGTGCATATAGATCATTAATACGAGCTTTCGGGCTTTATTACGACAGACAGTGTGCCGAAGTGTGCACGGAGCGCAGGCGGCGAGAATTACATGGCGATAATACCACGGGGGATGCATTTTCGCGATGCTTTTACCGTGGCAAACCCGCCGGACACCGTTTGCGTGTACGCGATGCGCTTAGGTGTATCTTACGACTCTCCTACGGCACTAACGGCCCGTAGATAGCAGATGACGCTCCGGGGATGCACTAAGATGTTAATTTAGCTATTACTTATAACCCGACCACCGCCTCCGGGCTTGCATCCGAGAGAAGTTGGATCACCCTGTTGGCCGTGTCGGCGCGGTAGTTACGAACGGACAAGCCGGAACTACCGGCAAACTCGTTGCCCGCTCGCTGGTATCTCCCAGCTACGATCGATTCTGGTTTACTGTGTCCATCAGTCGACAGCCTTCCACCCTAATATCGGTTATATCGAATATAACTACGGCGCACATATAAATCGAGTCGACGATTTTACAATCGAGACGCGCACTCACCCGCCTGTCTATCAGCCTACTCCAATTGCGTTGTGCAATTTTGCAGAGACGCTTAAATCATACATTTCACGAATACGATGGCATGAATACAGAACGAATACTGCAGTACGACAAAAGTATGAGCGAATATCTAGCGAAAGGTAATAATGTTAGTCTGAAAAATGTTAGATTTAACATTTTGCGGCGAACTACAAGTATTTCTCATTTCAGATAAGAGCAATTTCTCGTAACTCGTTGATGTAGGTAATAAGAGAATGATAGGTGTTGCGATATTACTTGATTCAGAAATAATTTACAATATCACTTTTATACATGTTTGATAAATTCTGTGAACATTACGCAACATTTAACGTAAGTTTTTATGATATTTTATTAAATGAAGAAGTATACTCGTAAAGTTGATAGAAATTATCATATATAGTTACGATATTCTCAAAAGATTTGGTTGTTTGCGCACACATACATACAAGATTTCTGTTACCGCTCTCTGGAAACCAATCTTGTACCTGTCGATTTGGTGAGAGGCGAGTATGAGAATCATCTTGACAGAATAGACATGTAACCGATATGATATAGTGACGTTAACGAGTGCCATCGCGAAAAGTTCAGTAGAGTGCTGATATCCGCGATATAGTCAAGTACTGAAGTTTTCTCTCCGTCCTCTTCGCACGCTAGCAAAGTTATCGACGCTATCGACTGTTTTTACGGACGTTAACGTTTAACGCGACACCCCATCTTTCGCCCTCTCTCGTCTAATATAATTCACTTTGCCATTTCTTTATATTTATTTTAAAGGTGATCGTTTTACAGGCATTTGACGTAATTCGTCGTTTCACTTTACCGAGGTTGTTAAACCGCCGACTATTGCACAATCTTAATCTTCTCCCGTGACATTAAAAGGATTGCCCCTAGAAATGTGCCTGAAATTCAACGAGCGGCGCAGCCGCCATACTTTACAGCACGCGCGCTAACGTCCTCGAGAATTTTAGGATTTCACGAAAATGGATATTGCAATCATATTTTAGAACGAATTACTTTGATACGATTAATCATGAGATGTGAGGGCATGTGAGAAGACGAATTAAATTATAAACGCATTAGCAAATGAAATCCTATTATCGCTGAATATGTGCAAAATTACCAAAATTAACGTTCCATAAATACAGAATTGCAGCGGGCTGTTTATAGAGTTGGTTACCATAAAATTCCGTTTGGTCACATTACTTCGCGAGATTAAAACTTATATCTTTATGTATTTTCCAACCGTAGTTTCCGAAATATATGAGAGGCTTTAAATGGGAGGCGATAAACTCTGACAAACCAGCGATGTCAGTTTGTCGATTTACATTTACATTACATGTAATTTACATTACATATGCCGATGTAGTCATTTCAGACTCCTTGTATTGCTTGATACTTGCTATATTACTGTATATTATAATTTTCATCGGTTTCCACATTTTCGCGTATGCAACTGATTTTACTCCAGTTTTATAAAGTTTTGGGGTTAGTTTTATAAAGGTTTAAGGATGTCTTTCGGCGGGCAATAAGGAAAAAGGAGTTAAGTTCCATCCTCCAAGTTCTTCCATAAGAACGGTCCGCGATAACTTCGTTTAAGTGACCTAATAGAGTTGAAAGAAGTAATCACACGCCAGCAGTCGCGTGACGAATATAAAGTTTCTCTCGTAAATCTTAACTTCTCGTAAAACGATCAAGTAGCCGCGATAATAGATGCTGGTCATAACAAAGAGATTACCGGGAATTCGACTATACGGAAAACGTTCCTTTCACGCTCCATCTATAGCCGATCGCGATCTAAGGCCGGCCGATAAACCATGGTCAACCCTTACGTCCGACACCACAGGGCGATAAAGAATCCCTAGTGCTAGTGCTGGTTGGTACAGGAAGGCACAAATGGGACAAATAGAGAAAGAGAAGCGACGGTGAGACAAGTAACGACAGGGCGGGATGGGATAAATGAGAGCGAAGGGTGGAACAGAAGAGAAAGAGAGAGAAAGAGGGAATCGTTGTTGAGCATCCGGTGGTACCGATCGGCCGCGACGAGAGATCAGAGAGCGAGGCACGACGACGACCTGAGAGAGTAGGTGGGAAATGAGACTCATCTGCATCCGGTAACATTGTTCCCACCATCCACCACCCGCAGGAAACTTTCCCGGTCGTGATGCGCGCGACCCCCGGATGATGGGATGGGGAGAAAGAGCGGGGAGGGGGGAGGCCGCCGATTTCAAAGCAGGTGAAGACAGGAAATGAATCTAGAGCCGCTGTTCAGGAAGCCGCGGAAACCGTTTCCGATAATTGCCCCGGAATTGTCGAAAATTCCCCCTCCCGCGGTTCAGTTTGGTTTGTCAGGATGTAATTCGAGTTATGGCGATTCCGTGCTAATATTTTGATGACAATAGCAGGAAAGTTGCCCGCTTGAATAAATTAACAAAGAAGTTTTGTTGCTTGCTAAACTTACTACGGATATAATCAATCTAAATCATGTTATATTATAGCAATACAGAAATCTTATGCATTTTTTAAAATTACGATTATGTCGCAATTATATTTTCTGTAATATGTGCTCTATTGTTATCTCTTGCACAATGATTTATTTATATGTATCGTTATTATGCCGGGGTACACGAAGGATAGGCGGTTGGGAAGAGTACATTCAAAGAGAAATGAAAAAAAAATGAAAAGACACCGAGAGAGCTACTTCATTGTCCTCCTTTCTCGTCCCACGTGGGCCTTTTGGATTAATCGCGGCACGTCTTGAATGTCGTTCTTACAGGATATTCTCTTTCCTACGCCGAAGACACTTTCTTCGTCGTAGCGTTACAAATGACATGGTTTTTAAAGCGTCCGCCGCCGAGACGCTTAACAAATGTTCGAGGATCGTCGGCTCTTTTAAAAGGCAGGGGCTTTCGCACGGATCTTACCTTCTATATATGTCCCCTTTCCAAATCTCCTCCGTTAATCGAACCTGCGCCGGTCCTGGCATTATTAATCGGTTTGTTATCGTTGCGAAGGTCTCGCGTGCGTCAGAAGAAAAATTCCGCTGAATGATCACTGTCGAACCACGGCTATGGTTCTCAAAGAGATTAATGTATCAGATCCATACGTACGTTTTTCTTATCTAAAAAAGTGATGGGGTTCTGTCCTCCATTAAGAGAAAAGCTTTTAGTTTTAAGTCGCATAAATAAAAAGAGCTAAAAAAACAGACATTAAGGAAGGATTTTTAATAATATTACTCTTTAAAATTTAATCAGTGTAATTATCACTGATTCTCAGTGTACTTATAACTGTGATAAATAGTAGAGTATTTCAATGTTGTTTCAATGATAAACTGATACAACCAGTGAATATACACTGAAAGACAGTAAATTCCACTGATTTTCATTGTTTAAATAATATATTATCACTGAAACAACATTGAAATACTCTACTATTTATCATAAATTATAAGTCCACTGAGAATCAGTGGTGAACACACTGATTCAATTTTAGAGAGTAATTGAAACAGATTTTTGATGATATTTTTATATTAGTAAAAAAACGCCAAAGGATCCATTCTACCTTGCGGTTCGAAAAAGAAAGCGATCTTTGGGAATTTTTTCGGGGAAAGTAATCAAGCTCACATACTTTATTGTTTTTACATCTTATTTGTTGTACTTTTCTCTTTAATTTGTAATTTTTTGAAGTTAATTCGTTGACTGTAAGTTCCGATGAAGAAGCCTTTTCGACTTGACATGCCATGGTGCCATGGGGGAAGTACTGCAGGTCGCGCCAGTCATATAAAACAGTTAAACCAACGATTTTCCTGTTCAAAAAGAATGTCTCTATGAAATAGACTACGATAATTGATCATGCATGAAAATTAACAAAATGGCGGCCATTTGAAAAAAAGTTCGATTTTTGGTCTTAAATTTTGCTCTTATTTTTGTAATAAAAAAAAGTATTATTGATATTAATATAATCGTAGATTATTCTATAGAGATATTCTTTTTGAACAGGAAAATCGTTGGTGTTTAACTGTTTCAGATGACTGATGCGACTTACAGTACTTCCCCCGTGGCGCCATGTTCAAGTCGGAAAAGCTTCTTCACCGAAACTTTGCATAGACTTACAGTCACAAATTGACTTTAAAACATTACAAATTAAAAAGAAAAGTACAAATAAAATATAAAAACAATAAAGTGTGATCTTGATCATATTTCTTTCTTTTTCGAGCCATAAGGTAAAATGGACCCTTAACATTAGTTGCGACTTGTCGACCAGTTAGAACAAGGAGTCAGCTTGCTTGATACGACATATCCCGTAGTTAGCATATTGCGAAATATTACACACACACATTGCTTTCAGCAATGATAAATCGCACTAACAGCGTCCGTATGGTACATATATGCCAGTATCAAGTTTATAGCTTCCTATAAGCTTTAACTAACTCTAAAGTCCGCAGAAACGTCTAAGCGTTCCTCCACTAATACTAATACTAATGCAAATAAACATTGAACGCAGCGCAACGTAAATATTATTATAGAATTTGCTTCGGTCTATATAATATTCATTAATGCCATTAATTAGCATCTCTTGACACAATAGGGATTCATTCAATATATTATTATATTGATTCTAATGCGATTGGATTGTTAAGTATTCAGAGTGTAATCGAATAGTTACCGAAATGTATATGCTAGTTAATTAATGTGAAAATTTGATATAGATTCACGCTGAAATTATTCCTGAGCGGTATACTAATGTTGCGTGTTAATAGAACATTTATAATCAACATTAATACCTGCATCCTCTGAAGTTACAATACTTCGCTCGCGTAACGACTTTTGGAAAATGCTGAGAAATAAGATTTATGTCTTATACAGTTCTCGCAATAAAGTGGGCCGAAAAATGGCCCAGTTCTCGAACGTTAAATACCTCTTCACAATGCGTGGCTCCGGTTGCAAGCAGAATTTCGTAATTTCATGATGTAGGAGGGAAGAGCTTGCGCCGGACCTTACTTGAGGTTACGCGAATCTGTTTGTGCAAGGTGCTAGAGAAAGGGGTGCTCTCTGCCCTTCATTCGTCTCGAATTCTATGCGGAGGCTCGCGCACAATACCATCCCTCCCGGAATGCTTTCTCTTGGGATTATGGAAACGTCGTTTTCAAGCGAGCGCCGGCAGACAAAGTGCGTCAGCTTGAATTGCGCGATTTGGCGCCGCATTCTCAATAAGAATAATATATAATTTTGGGAATTCATTCGGTGAATTTTGCATTGTTGAAACGGTAATTTGTAATAGAATTCGCGTGGCTTGCAATACGTTGCTAAAAATGGAATCAAAACGCATCGTCATTTATTGTTTCATCACATGAGAACGTTTATATTTTAATTTATTATCGATATTATGCAAATACACACACACACACCACACACACACACACACACACACACACACACACACACACACACATGCGCGCGCGCACATATATCTTTTTCTTATTATACACATCCTGCTTTAGTATATGAGCTGTACTTGTAGAAACGCAACTTCGTTTTATTAGATAATGATCCATCCACTTTATTCGCTCGAAGCTTTCACAGCTGATGTTGCATTACTCAAAGTGTAATATATATCTAATTTCCACATCACGCCTTACATATATTCCCCATAAAGTATGTCACTCTCTTATTGCTATCATATTTAACTTATTTAACGTGTGTATACTTTAACATCAGATTAATTACTAAATTTACGAAGAGATTTTGATATAACAGATTCTTCATTAGAGACCCACCTTTTGGAACGCGACTGCACTGATGATTTCGCAGGCATGCATAAGTAATAATGTTGATACGTCCGTCCTCATCAGCGATATGTTGGGAGCGTGTACGCTCGTACTGCTTATTGAACGTACTTGCGCGTGTATTTGAATATTTAGTCATCCACTTATACGATCTCCGTTCATCAACTAATCAAACGTATCAAATATTAACGATTATGTAATTATGTTCGTCGGGGGG
>NW_012026856.1:76733-90904 GCF_000956235.1 Wasmannia auropunctata
GGGGGGGATGGGGGTATTGCACGGTATGTATGTGTGTATTTTCGAAATCAGAAGCGCGATGTATATAATTCCAATAATGTCGGACATACGTGGTATAATTACCGCAGATTTCAATTATGCCGAAGATGAACCGAGCCTTGTAAACGAGCGTCTCTCACCGCTCTATCGCGCGATCGAAAATTCACTAAAAATTAATCCGAGTCTCCCCCCCCCCCTCTTCTAAATTTTGTGCTCTGTCTCCCTCGACACACACACACACTCTCTCTCTTTCTCTTTTTCTCTCCTCCTCTTCTCAACTCTTCTCTACTACTCGCACTTTGCCTCCCGCTCGCACTCGCGTCGCCATCGCGTTTCTATACCCGCGCGGGTACTCGACTTTTCTCTCTATCTACCATTTCTATCGTTTTTTGCATCGCACATCCGCAGGCGTCTGTCCACTATCGTAAATATTGGATATCCATTATGAAATATTGGATGATATCGGATATTCGACGTGCGGCCGATATAGTCCGCAGCCAATACGTACTCACGTTTCTGGCAGTACCGACGTCGGGCTCGCGCCAGAACGGTGGATGAGGGGAGCGGGGGGGGCGGGAGGGAAATTGCTTTGCCTGCGGTAGCATCTTCGATAATTAATATGCCTTGTTGGAATTCGCATTTGACAGAAAAATAACGAGTGACTGGTTGGTAGCGGCGTTATTAGCGGCAGTTGAAACCGCAATACGGGCACTGATGGTGGGAGCGGAATTAATATCAGCGCGAGTAGCTAGCTAGTTTAAATAGATGTGTCTGCTTCATCAACGCGCTACAACTAAAAATACGCTCGACATTTTGTCACCGAAGATAAATATATATATTTTTCATGTAGCCGTACTGATCCGGAACGTATGTTGATAAGTATAAATCATGCAAGATTGTCACAGTATAATTCTGTTTGAAAAATGTATTTATTTCTGTATTCCATGTTATTTTAACAAGGTAGTGTTCGCGTTGAAAACTCTCGGTTAAATATCAAATATCATGGCTTTACAATATATCGGTTTAAAAAAATATTTGTCAAATTTCAATATTGTACACGATGATCCCAAGTAAATGTGTAAAATTAAAGAGGATATTTCTTATTTTAGAAAGTAAAGGTCCAATGAACATACATTCTAAATTGCTTTGTTTCCAAAATACAGGGTGTCCAAGTTGAGAAAAAAAATAGAAATTTCGAAAATCTATGGAAAACGAGATATTTCATTCAAATTTGATTGTGTATACATGTAGTATTAAGAACCATTTCCCAGTACCGATGAATATTTTTACATTCATCAGAGGCGTGTGAATAATCACATTAAAACAATCAATTAAGATTTCTTGAAATTGATTAATTGATACACAATTAACAAACAAGACAAGGCTAATAAGAGTCTGCGTGAGCGTAGTTATATTTAAAAATTAATACATATAAAAAACCAATTATTAAATGATCCGTAATTAAGCATGTATGTACAATTAAACCTTCGAGAATGCGCTTCACGCTTCACTGACGGTTTCGAGTTGTTAAATACAACTAGATTTTTATTAGCCTTGTCTTATTTGATAATCATATTAAGTTTTAACAAAATACTTTAGGACATATGTCTATACAATCTTTTTCTTCCTAAAACAAGGAATATCCTCTTCAATTTTTTGTACTAAGGAATCATCCTGTATATGCAATATTGTAATCCGAAATTAATTGTAAAATAGATATTTAACGCATATAATTAATATATACATAACATATATAATTTTGTTCAATATTAACTAATATTATTATACATGGAGAAGTATAGAGATTTTCTCGTATTATAATTAAAACAAATTATATCACGTATCAGCATTAACGCCAAAATAATATAGGAACGTATATAATAAATATGATAAATAATATAGGAGAAATTCGCGTTAAAATTGTAAATTTTCAAGCGTGGAAACTGTAATTATGTTGTATCTAAATATCATCAAATGCGCCACGTTTTCATAACAAAAGGAGACTTTTGTCGCCTGTTTCTGTGAACATTAATTCATCGGTATGAATTACACAGTGTACACCGGTATCCGGCGGCGTCCATACATCCATCCCGTTGTTGCGTGTCCATCTCGTTCTGTCTGTGCACAATGCGACATACCTACTTACAGAATCGGTCACAGCTTTTCACGTGTGTTTCATTTCCGAAAAGCGTATGCACGCAACGTTGCAGTCGGTTCCGCGTGAGATTGAAAGATGCGTTTGTCGACACACACACAATTCACGCAATGTATTGCGTGCATGTATGCGTGCATATGTAAGTGTATAGATGCATCGGCAAGCCGAATCGAGAGGGTGTACAATGCGTTTGAGTCCGCAAGGACCATACGCAGCAGAAGAGCGCTGCAGAAGGATGTGGCTGTGTTCACGATGGACATTGATGGTGGAACATTTCACTGTGCAACAATGCTTTGCGGCAACAATGCGCAAACAAATGATTCCGTTGTAGCCGTTGTAATTACTGGCGGCGTATATTGGGCATTCCCTCTTCCTCTCCCTCCCCCCCCCCCTTTCTCTCTCTCTTCTCTTGACCGCGCAGCCGGTCTTTCTCCTACTCTTGTTCCGCTTTGATTGCTAAATCAACGCATTTCCGTGAATACCGATTGATTCAACATGATTCCCTCTAGCGGCGTATACTTCTTGCGCGGCGATTGGAATTCGCGAAAAGAAAGCACGAGCAGCAATTGAATGCATCTAATTTCCAAGCCTTTCTTCCGGGCATAAAGAAGGAAACCATATGACAATTCAATCATGAATCGCAACCTATTCTTTACCCGGTCCGGATTTTTCTAATATGTTAAAGCTGAACAAAACCATATTAATCACAGCCCCATTGTAAATTATTAACGTTATAATATTTGACAAATGAACATCTACATATTTTTGAAAGATCTTCAATTCTTGTATAATTGATTTAATATAAATACATAGTGTGATGGACGAGGTATTCAGATGTCAAGCGATTTTTCTTTTCCCCTGTGTAAATTCTAAATATTCATACACGTCCTTCTCCCACGAATCTATTTATTGAACCAGCTTGCGTTCTTTTACTTATAAAAAGGTTAAATGTTTCGGAACCGTCGCAGATGTTAACATAGTAGATGCAGCCCAATTTCACGGACGCGCCACTGTTTGTTCCACCGCACAAGATGTACGGCACTATTATTTGTTTTTTGAATAAAGGAATTCTGTTGTGATCCAGAAATTCACGAGACATGCATACGTAATTCTTTCGGTATGCTCTCTTGTTTCTCTTCGTAGACAATATTTCAAGAGCAAAGCTGCTTCCATGAAGTTGAAGCTTTATCTCCGCGACTGCAGCTCCTACACGGCCACCAATGCATTATGTTTGCTCGTAAACTAGGCCGTTATTTGCCTTTCTAATAATTAAGAAAACCGTCGCGGAACTTTATATATATATATACATGGCCATAAATTTATTGCGTTTAATAAATTTCAAAACGGATCAAAGAAAAGTTTGTAATTTACAATCGCTATTTATATCTTTTCAAAAAATTACAAGCGAATAAATTTTATTAGTCTCACTGTCTATAATTTCGATTCAATTTATAAAATTAGATTTTATAAACTATGTTATAATAATAATAATAATGTAGTATCTAATAATACCGCACATATTTAATTTTCAAATCACTTAAATGCAATCCAAATGCAATTGAGATTTATATTTTGGATAAAAAGCTCTGAAATCTAACATATTATAATAATAATCCCTTTGCCTTTCAGGGAACACCGAAGGTGGATACTTCAGCACCCGTCCATTTAATCTTCGAATCGTAAACAGCAACTTCCGATTCGCATGCCAGATAGGAGGCAATTGTACGAAGGGTGGCAGAGCTTATAGGGATACAACTGGTAAGAGATAGTTTAATAACGGCGCGCACAGCGGCGCGCCGAGGGTGCACACGTGCAACTATCGTCGGCATACGCGCACGTGTATACGCGGCACTAGCACGTTCCACCGTAGAGTATCGTGGACAGGGAGCCGGGAGGATGCCTTAGGGTAGCCTGAGAGGAGAGTGGCGGAGGGGGTGAGAGGGAAAGGGGTAAGGCGGATACGTAGACGTAACTACGATGCCTGACATCGGGCAATATTGAAGCAATAATCTCGGCCCTCCTTGCCTTCCGCTTCCATCTCCGCCCTCGCCGGGGTCTCGCGACGCGTTAGTGCGCTTTGGTACACGAAGATATTAAACTTACGTGCCTTCTATGTACCCGCGTGCGTGTGCGAGGGAAGGGGTACATGCGTCGACACTCACCCTTTCGGAGCCCCGGCCTGTTCCCATCGAATGATCTCGAGTGAAAGGGTATCGGCTCGTCGCGCCGCTGTTTCTGGAATAAATGAATAGAAAAATCATGTTCTCTCAAAGAAAATAAATCCCCAATGCGTCGCAAGTAGAAGATGCAACATGTACTCTTAGGGAGTACCTTTGTAAAATATGGAATCTGTTTTACGTAAATACTTCAATATTGAAACAATTTGATACAGTTGGGAAAAATAGATGGAAAATGAAATTTTTATTGAAGATGACATTTTTTGAGCGTGTATAACGTTGTATTGTCCTTTTTTTCTGGCTACCTGATTAGAATTTTGGCAAAACATTAGCTTATACGCCAGTTCGCTCGCAAGGCTCGATGACGTAAAGCGCGCGCTTGTGTAAAGCCGTGGCACTTGATTTCGGCGTTAAGCGCCTCTCAGTGTTAACAGGAACTGATACAAGACGACGCCGCGCCGGTGTGCTGTTCGCGCGCGCTGTTCCTAGACACCGTCGTGTATATAAACTTTACACAGGAGAAAATAATTTACCAATCATGCTGATGTATTCAAATGAGATTCAAATTCCCTTCAATATTCAGCGCGCGCTGTTTTACTTTCAAAACGATAAGCTTCTCTCACTGTTGGCGGCTGTTATCGCTCGATATGCGTCCTACATGCTCTGCTCCACCTTCTATTATTCATTTTCCTTTGTGCCCCGGCCTTCTTGCGCCAACGCGTTCGCCGAACGCCGTTCTTCTCGTGCCGTTATATCGAACTACACCACCAAGCGGCAAGTTTCTTCGTTTGAAAACTCGATACAATGGCACGTCGCGCGCCCGCCACGGCGCGGCGTGGCGGTGCGCGCTTCGTATTGCCGCTTATGAAATAAATCAGGCGGCCCATATCGCATTTTGCCCAAGTTTCAAATGTGCATCGTGCCGCGCGACACTTTATGATATTGCCTCTCCACTGACTGTATAAATTTTCCAAACTGTCATCATTTCCGAAAATTGTGTCGCGCAGCGTATTCAGGGTATCCGCGTCATGAAGATTATACTTTTATGACATAATTCGCCGTTAATTGTTTCGGTGATTTGCGCGATTGTGTAACGACAAATTGGTCTTCCATGTAACACACGCGCGGCGAGAACGGAGCTGAAAATCCCTCCCTCTCTCGCGTGTGCGCGAAAGCGTATTCCGGACGGAATGAATTGCAGAAACGTACGGACGACCGTCGATTGATTTTGCAGGTGCCCCGAAAACATGTTATTTCGGGCGGAATGGCATGTAGATCTCTTGCGTTGGGAGGGCACCCTCGGATGGGTTGGGACCGTAATGATCTTCGGCTTGGAGCCCCGACTGAAAATTCATGACATCGATATTCGCGGTTTTGCATGCGGAATCAGGCGCATTTGGCCGAGGCGCAAAGCTCTCGTGAAAAGGGAGGAACGGCGGAGGAACGTAGGAAATGCGAGGTTGCGGAGGGTTGTGGTGAAGAAAATCGGCAACGATTCTCGCAAAATTATTCGCAAGCGACGGCGGCGGCGGCGGCGCCCGAGCGGGGCCAAAAATTGCCACGCCACTCCGCGTGCGGTACGACCGTTCCGAAATCCTCCCGACGACGAGTGTTTGCGTTATCTTATACGGCTCAAGACGCAAGTGCCAACTCGCACCTATACCTTAAGAGATGCGGTTTCGGAAGCCGTCGGGTTTAGTAACTTTATTCGACCTTAAATTCTCGGCCCACTTGGCCGCCGCCGCTCGTGTACTCCGGCTTTAGCATGCCAACTGCAAGGAAATTTCCACCTCCCCTTTCCCCTCCCCCCAGACGCGACGATGCGCACGGAAATACGAAGACCAGCCACTTGTTTGCCTCGGCGGAACGACTAATCACCAAAAACCTACACAGGGGATTTCGTGAACAATACTGAGAACTAAGAACGAAGAAATAAGATAAATTTTCGTCCGTACGTGAATTCTTCGTTCGAAAAACGTTCCGCTGCCGAAAAACCGCGGTCGATATCGCTTCTACGATTGATGAGGAAGGAGTTTCAAGAAAGTTTTCAAATTACATTTGGAATTTAATTACGTATAATTTTACGAGCATTTATATATTTTCGATCTAGTAAATACGACGATTGTATATATCATTGATTTAATGATGTCTCATAATTAAATTGCTCGCGGTACAAGCGTACGCAGGAAGTTATAGATTTAAGTTATAGATTAAATCTTGCCTCGTATATGTATGTGTATCGACGCACCGCGAACGGATCACGTGTTGAAATTTGTCGAAACAAATGGTTCTTCCGTTCTATGGAATATCGATCTTTTTTCTTGCCGCCAGACTCGCCGGCAGACGCGATATCAATTTCTATTATCATTCCCCGTCCCGTACAGTCGCGCAACTCGATTACTCGAGTAGGAAATTCTGGCGGGCTGGAATTCAGCGAACCGCATGACCCACATGGAAGGAAAGGATTTCAGGAATGTGTGAGTGATCACCGTGTGCCGGAGGAATATATTGGAAGTGACTACTTTGATTTCTCCTGGATGTCACGAAGATTACCCTATCTGCTTTCGTGAACCGTCGAATTTCTCTCTCAGACAATTCGCCAAATAAAATCCAATCTTGTCGACGCGCGCGGCCATGACCGTGTAAGTCATGAATAAAACACGAGAGCGCATAAAATCTAGAAGACAATAGCGATGCAAGCACGCGTACGACGTGAAATAAGTTTTTGATTTGCAAGCACCAGGAGCTTCAGAATTCAATGTAATCAGATGTCAGATTTTAATTCTATTTTTAATACCATTTAATTCCAATTAGAAACAATGTCAATTAGAAACGATGATAAAACTGTAGAAAAGATATTTAATATTATATAACTAATACACTTATATATATAACACAATTAACTTTACTTCTTCTGTAAAGGTGTATTATATTTAAAGCAATTCAATTTGCCCTAAAAATTTGTTTAAAACAATTCATTCCAAACTCCAATGAGCTGGTGAAGATACTAGCTCGCGTGCGTTGCGGAGAAGTCGAGAAGTGGGTGTAAAAAATGACTCCCAGAATTCACGAATGATCACCGCCGGCATAGAAATATATAGAATCGATTGCTACGATTTCCCACATGTCACCGGGCTCGATTTTCTGTTCGCTTCCACGCTGCATCAGGCAGAATATCGAACTCCATTCGCCGGTCGAGTCCACCCTCGTCTTCTCTCCGACGAAATTGTATCGTATTTGCGATCGAACGCAGGCTAGGAGGTAGAAGAAGCTGCCGAGATAGTCTTGCGGGTTGAAGAAAGAAGGTCGTTGTGAAAGTCAAGAATTCGAATAAGGTGGTGAATCCTTTTGGTTCATGTTCGATATTCAGATAGAGGACGGAAGGAAGTTGAATCCGTGACGAAATCAAAGCTTTGAGACGTCCAACGGTAATCTAGTCACATATAAGCGCGAGAGGTGTCAAAAGGAAGTCATAAGAAGAAGAAAGCAATAGACAGGTTCGAGGAGAGAGACATGAAGGCGAGCGCGAGACGACAGAGAGTGAATTATATTTCCTTACTGAATTTTATATATATATATATATTTTATATATATATATATATATACATATATATATATATATATATAATCATATCATAATTTGAAATCTCATTAGATTTGCACCGTGGAGTTTTTTGTATCGTTACATCGGTCACGAAAGACGTGAAAAGAGCATTGCTTCCGTCTCGTGGAGATTCGCTTTTACCATCGCGGTCAATCGTCTCGAAAATTAAATCAGACCGCCGTTCGTAAGCCAAGTTCCTTTTTCTCTCTTCCGTTGCGATGTATCAATCGAGCATGAATTATTAAAATAATATTTTCATCATATGGTACCTACGGTTATTTATTTGCGTAACGCAAATAAAGGATTTATTAAGGATTGACTTCAACGATCTGTTAATTCAGTTTACGAATGGTTAACTTGTTTAACTGATTCTGCGATACGTTTACCGCAAAGCGTGGTTGTTGCTTCTATTTGAAAGTACACTCAGTATACTTCTTGTCTTGTGAAAGCTATTTCAACTTTTGGAAAAAAACTCCAGATTAAAGCGAATTGCGTTCGAAGACTAACTGCCGCATGCGATTCAGTTCGTCGGTGGAATTCTCTCCCTATTGCGCGACGACCTTTCGTCCCCCTCTTCCCCTCGCTACCAGCCAGGCAACCGCTGAAACACACTTCAAGGGACGAACGGGTTGAAAGATGGCCGACTGTCGCACGACACCGGGGAGGACAAGATGCGCGCTGGTATACGAACCAGAAGTTCATGGAACTTTCGGTGCATTGTTGTGGCGGGCGCGACGTCGAACTTGGCAGCGGTTCCGGAAAAGAGAGATGCCTCAAGGGGGTGGCCGAGGGGTGGTCGGCCCCGAGCGAGAACGGGGAACGAGAAAACGGCGGCGGCGCCGCGCCGGTACACAATACGCGTGCAGACGTCGTTGTCGTCGGTATACGCGCGCGGGCATCGCGTAAGGAGACGAAATTGACGGAAACTTTCGTACTTTCGCCCGGCCGAAAACAAAAGATGTCGCGGCGCGCGTTGTGAAAAGCGTTGTCCGATTACGATAAGCCGCCCCCCCCCCTTCGTCGCGCCCGAGTGATTTATCGATTTATTTTCTCGGCACTATCGAACGATTGAAATTCAGTGCAGCTCCTACGCGCGGCTTATTGTACGTCCCTCCTATGTAATATCGATCGACGGCGTCGAGACAGTCAACGACTACGACGACGACGTTAACAAACTGCATCGAAGTTGCACCGTAAGATGATTCCGAAAGTTCGATGCGCGCGCGTTCCTTTCCATTCCAAGAGATAAATCGTTTAGAGGAGCGAACCGTCGAGCATTTTGACGCGCGGCGGTAGATTGGAATCAGCCCCGTAGATCGCAAACGAATTGTAATTATAATTTTATGCATCGGTGTAAAATTAAATCAGCTTAAACCGAATGAAAACGTGATACCGGCGCCATGGGAGAATAATTGTCCCGGAAACGCCGGGTTACGCCAACGGGCGTATATATCGGGCGCGCGCGTTATTTCTAATAATCTGTCGCGGCATTAATATTCATAGCGCGAAAATTCGTATATTCCGCGTTTTCTGTAACGACGTCACTTGTAAATTACACGTAAGCATCGGAAATTTAATATCAGCGGACGGCCGGCTGCCGTAGATATTAATTGCTCGACGTATCTGCAACACTCGTGCGTAACGCGACGTAAAAACGTACGTTTGATCTAATTTAATGTAACATTTAATTTAATCAGGTCATTTCGTATTATCGAATTTCTCGTCGGTTATTTATGACATGCGGCATTATGTCTATACCTGCCCGTGTGACATTTTGTCATCCGGATAAATATACTTCAGCGCTTGGGTTCGTGATTTTAACGATAAAGTGTACAGAAATTGAAAAATATTTTTTATTGATTCTTTAAACGTAATATTGATTGACAATTTTTTAGTGACAATTTTTCACTCAATCAAGCGAGGATATGTAATTTTTTTATGGCTGTAGCTCGCCCTCTGTAAAAAATCTGTTTCAAGTAGAGTTTTTATTGACACAATATAAATACATGATGTGTATGTAACACAACTGGGCAAGAATAAATAGAATCAAAGAATAAATCTTGCGATGGTAAAGTATCGTCATATGCGTCATATGCGGATTGCAATCTGCATAAAAAAAAGGATCTGTTGGGGTACACAATAAAGAACGCGACAAAGAATGATATACGATTAATTGTAAGATAAAAGATGATGAGAATTAGATAAAAATTCTTGCGTAGAACGAATCAACATCGAAAATTATTCATGTATGTGCGCACGCACGAACACACACACATATACACCCAAACGAGGGAAGTGGATTTTATCAAAAATCCTAAAAATTTTGATAAGTAAGTAAATCCGGTTTCGAATAGAAATGGACTATTCAGAGCGAAAGTTGATTTTTTAAAATAAAAATTTTTTTAAATTAAAATGGAACATGATATTTTTATTGCAGATTCAGGTTCGGAAATAGCCTATTTTCGTTCTGAACCGGAAGTTGAAAATATCAACATTCGATAAAGCGTACCCGATTTACTTATCAAAATTTTTGGGATTTTTTTATAAAGATCACTTCTCTCATTTTTATGGATGGCGTGGATGGTTTGAGATACCCTTATATATAATTATATTACGCGATGTTTACTAGCAATATTTATCAGCGATTCTACTTCTTAGCATTCGTGAAGAATTAAAAGGAATTTCTAGACGACGTACGTAGGAGCCACGCACGTCGTCTTATTTTGCTTCTTTCGCAACGTTTCGCGAGTTTCCCGTCTCGGTTTCTTACATTTCGTTAAATATGCTATTATTTATCCCACGGGAACTTCCTTTCACGCGGTTAGTTACATCGCGTGCTGTCCCGTTAATTAATTCTCCGCAACGCGATGTGACGCGCAGCACCATTAATATTCCCCGTCGTCGCAGCACAGGCAACTCGCAATTTCGCCGGCATCGAGTTTCCCGAGATCCGACTAATTATCGATAAAAATTCGAAAAGGGTTGGCTTTGGCGCGACCGGCCGATCCGTGCGCGGCGAGCATCGATAATTCATTCATCAACAAATGCACGCTCGTCAACCTGATGGCCCGGGCAACTCGTCGCTCAAACGCATGCCACCGCTGACCGAACGGCCGGTTCTCAATTACTTGGCAAGTGTGCGCTGTAGGTATTACGTGGCACGCGCGCGTGGATTGTTACGCAATGCGGAAGATCTGGTTTCGCGAGTTCTCGGCATCGCTACTATAAAACTTTATTTCCCTCGGTGGAATTTTTAATTAAGTGAATTCCTCTGACAAAAAGTCATAACAATCGAGCACCAGCTGAAATACAAAGTGGCGCTCGCCAACTCGCCGAAAAATGACATTTTCGGGATAACATCGAGAAACGCGAGGCACGTTCGCGAATTGTATCGTCACGTTAACGTTTCACAATAATGCATATTTCATACAATGATTGGCACGCGTGGGGGTTGATATTAAACTGTAATCATTTTTCGGAACGCCTCCTATCTGGCGCGCGGTTATTTGTCACTGTCAATCAATCTCTCTCTCTCTCCCTCTCTCAACAATTTCTCGTAGATTATACATAAAATAACGAGTGAATCTAGTCATATTATCACCAATCATCTCGCTACTGGGCTCGAAATTACGAGTGTCCTTTGTACTTGCAATAACGAGCGCAAAATTGGCACTAAAATGGTTTTTAAACGTCCCGCCATCCCGCCTCGTTATCCTTCCTTTACATCCAGCTGTCAGTTCCAGATGATCTGCTTCATTAAATCTTTCATTTTTCATCCGATGTGCTCCGCGAACGGAAAGCACAACGTAAAACTCGACTACGGCCTCACGTCCGTGACGAGACATCCGGCAGCTTTATCACGATATCGTGACTCGTAATGAGGGTTGTCACTCAAGAGCGTACGGACGAAATGTCGTAAGAAAAAGGGGAACAATTCTTCCGCGGCGCGCCCTTTACCCGCTTCGCGAAGGAAAGAGAGAGAACGCATTTCGCATTCAGCGGTTTTACGTTTTATTACGTTTCCCCGGAAGAGGAGCCGAACGACTTCTTCTTCGCTGCCGCGCGCCGCCCGCGGTAGCTAGAAAATTAACTTGAATAAAACTCCGCATGAAATCCGGAGCAAATATATCTGGAAAAGCAACGTTCATTTGTCGCGTGAGGATTTCCAAAGTTAAATTTTGCCCTTTGCGTTTATTGTATCACTTTGACCGATTTACTTCGCTCGTATTTACTACTCGCTTATCGAGATACATTCCGGCGATAATGGTTGGTTAATGTCAGTGGAATGAATGTCGATTTAATTTTTCTATGCCGATCGCAACGGTACGTTGATCGATTGCGATAATTAGTCGCTAAATTTCCCATAACATGAAGCAATATAAATGAGCCCGTTCGCGCGATTGATATCTAAATATAAAATAATGTGAAATAATGAAATTAATCTAGCACGAATTGTTGCTAGAAATTTCCTTCTGAAATAGTACATTTTATTCGGCGATTGACGAAAATAGGTATTTGTTAATATTAAAAATATTTGTTAAATTATAATGCTAATGAATAATACTTCTATGTTGATTAATCATCTGTAATACATATAATATTTCACAATATGCATTTCAAGTAGGTATTATCTACTATATACAGTAGATAATATTATAAGTAGATTTAAAGTAAATATCTTCCAAATGCAATTAGATAGTAATCACTGGCAACAATACAAAATGTATCCATGAAAAGATTGTAAATATATATATAATCGACTTTGAATAATCATATTAGCGCAAGAGAATCACTATTCAGATTCGTATAATTCAACTATTGTTTGCGAGTTTCTCTTGCATTTTCTCTGTATAAAAAGTATAAGTAAAATTCGCGCACACGGAGAAATCCAATCTTCGTCAACGTGTTCGTTATCGTTCCTTTTAACGTTCCCACTGCTATATACATATATCCAGCATCGTATTTATGCAAGGTATTCAAAACGAGACGAATGCATGCGACGAACGACACGTTGCGCTCGGGCGCGAAATGCAACGCCGCGTCCGTCCGTCGATCCGGGCTTTTTTTATTTCCCCGCACGCTATGTCGCGTTTCAAGTAGCGTTGTGTCGCACGGTATTTAAACGGTGACTCCTAATGGCGAGCATACACATTCGACGTATATCAGGTATAGAGACCGCGTGTTGTTTACAAAAACCGCACGCTCGCTATCGAACGCCGTTCTTTCCGCGACGAGTCATTCGTGGAAAAATTCCGTGCCGGGAAAATTGTGAGTAAAACTCACAAACGGCGACAAAGTAAACGTCATTAGTTCTGACGATTGTTATTAACGTTACATAGTTGCGAGGATGGCAGACAAATACACACGAGTATAGTTGGGAAAATTTTCCGCTTAGAACGAGAGAAACGTGGCAAGCACGAAATCGAGAGGGTAACCGCAAGTGCTCCCATATTGGTTTTGCACGCGCCGAATATCGACCGCAACCTCCAATTTTTTTCTGCAATTCCGGGATTTCCTCTCTTTCGTCCCGTTGTACTCGCGTAGCTAACTACATGCACTCGCATCGAGTTTGATCTATAACATCTCCCTCTGTACCCAGCTACTTCATTCTAAGAAAAACGCTTCTAGATTTATAGATCCTAGCTTGGATCTATTCTTGGATTTAATCTTAGAATTTTATTTGATTTCTATAGATAAGCAATATATATAGGTATATATATTGCTTTATTTATAGATTTAGATGTTTAGATTCCATGCACAAGAACGTTTTTGATGCTTAATGAGATAAAAGTTTTCAAAAATGTCTGATAAAAGTTGCAAAAAAAGATTTAATGTAGGTTTCCAATATGACGCGTAATATCTATATAAGCGCTCAAAATTTCTTTTTTCGGAGCAAATCTGTACATCTTGCAATCGAATGATTTGTCGCTGGCTGAATGTTCAAGAAGCTTTAAATTGAAGTGGATAACGTACTGAATTCTTTATCTATGAGTGTTCCATCGATGCTAAAGTAACGGCTTACGTGTATTGTGACAATCCGCCATTACTCTTCTTCGTACACCGCTCGCTGTTACGCCGGCTCTCTTTTATACGTCGCATTTCTCAAATACCCGCGCAAGTAAGAACTCGAACGAGAGTGGGAATAGATAAATCGTTGACTACCACGCAGAGAGTCATCGTCGCTCTCTTTTTCTCCCCCCCCCCCTCTTTCTCTCTC
>NW_012026856.1:91149-167804 GCF_000956235.1 Wasmannia auropunctata
TCAGTAAATTCTTGTTTATTTAAAATCATTAATATTAAAAATAATAACTCTCTCTCTCTCTCTCTCTCTCTCTCTCTCTCTCTCTCTCTCTTTCTCTGTGTGTGTGAGCTGTGAATAAATTCATGTCTCCGAGAAAACGTGTCATCTTACTTATGACAGAATAAAAATTCAACCCCTATGTACGTCTATCGATGAGAATTTCACGCGGTTCTATAACTCTCGTAGGAAGGCAAATCAGGTCATCCTGAAAAACCGAACATTAAATTTGCTTTAATAAAATGAAAACAATACTGATTTTGTACTTGTATTCTTGTAGATGGCAATATGTATATCTATCTTCGAAGTTCAACTGTTGGTTTCACTTTAATAATTCATAATTAATACGACTAGATATTTCCGAATCTGAAGCAGGGTAACTTCATATTGAGGAGGGGAAAATATATAAATGTAAAAAAATAAATACAATAATAGCAATTTATTTTAAAAAGTAATTCAATTATTCATATTTTAATATGTTTATCGCAATAGGCAATCATTTCGGTGGAATATCCGAACATGCAATATCTGAAAATTCATAATTCCGAAAACTAAGAATTGCGACAATGTCCCGAAATATTATAATACCGAAAACTGAGAATAGAATTAATCTCTAGAAATTTCATAATATCAAAATGTCAATATTGAAATTTAAAATTAAGACCATATCCCGATATACCTAAACCATATATCATTTGTTTTTCTTTCTACAAAAAAATTCTTTATATAGTATCAAAATGATATGGCGATTTACTTGTGCAATTTAAAAAAAAATTCAAGAAATTTTAGGATATTATTTTAATATCCTAACATTAATTTTTGCAATTATAACTTTCGGAACATTGTCTCAATTCTTTGATTTCGGTATTATGTCATTTCGGGACATTGTCCCAATTTTCAGATTTGGATATCTTTTTTCAAAACATTGCATGCTACCATTATATCGAAAGCGAGATAGCGAGATGTCTGGTCACACTAAAATATAATACATTCTCGAGTGCATCATATATTTTTCTGTGGATCCTATTTAAGTATAAAATATAAGCGAAAGATATTTATTCCTGTATGGCAAACGTTACGAGGTGACATATTCTAAAATGGGAAATTCCGATCTCGCTTGACTTTATTTCGTAAATCAACAAGATAGGAGTCATAAACAGAATCGAGACGAGGGTGATGGTGCACATTGCGCGTATCATCGTCCCCGGAGGAAACTTCCATTGCACCTTTCTCGTTTATTCACGTTTCTGGCTGCGACACTTCGTTTTCTATTTCTGCTTTCTGGCGTCGGTTTAATTTTATTTTCGTCCGCGTCATCAGGGGCTTTTTACAATTCTATAGATCAAGCCGGCGGCTGCTCAATTCGACGTGGTCTTTACTAATCTAATACGAAACTAGTAGCAAAAAGTATGGAATCAAATTATTATTTTTCTATTAAATTAATAATTTTAACACGACGATACGTCTACAGTCTAGCAATGTCTCTTTTTGACATACGTTTTCTTTTCGAAATATCTATGTAAAAATGTACTTTTTTTTTTATAAAACGGGAGATCGTAAAATGACGCTTGTATGATGGTAAACAACTACAATTTAGAGCCGCGGAATAAGGAAAATTTATGACACAGCGCGTTTTTTAAATCGATGTTCAGATAAGAAAGATTGCGGCGGTATAATTCTGGATGATTTTTCTTCGTAACGGTTTGGTCGGGACTTAATAACAACTCTGATAAATTATTCCACGGTAGTTGGGTGCCGAGCTAATTACGCCACGGCAATTAGAAGGGGATGTATATTCGACCCTCGAGGTCTCTTAGCTATCTCTTTTCAGAGAGCAGAAAAATGTTTGGAGGAAAGTAGGGGGAAAGAAAGACGTAAATGTTAACTTATATATTATACTTGAGTTATGTATATGGTCAATTTAAAGTACAACACAGCGAGGTCAGGAAATATAGCGGCGGCTTTACAACGAAAACTATAATTTTGGAATCACAGCGCATGAAAACTTAGCCTGTCGATAATAATCATAAAATATTCAAGTAACAGCAATAGTCACGTACATCCGTCACGTGGCTACAAACGCATACCAAATTAATATTTATTTAAACGTTTTACAATATTGGCGTTCTACGCCAGGAGACAAATTTGTATGAAAAATAAATGCAAAAAGCGTTAACAGCCGTAACGTTTGGGGGCGGCGGTTTTAATAATGCAATTATTAAAACCGCCATGTGCGTTTCGACGTAAACAGGTAGCTTTCAAACATTCATTAGAATCGGATAGTGCTTTTAAAAAATTGATCAGCATCGCTCAAAGGGTTATTGATCCCGCGGGTAAATGCTTAAACGTGAACGTGCCTTGGAGTCTAAATTACTTGGAATCACAAAGTCGATACACATAGCGAGACTTCCTCCACGCATTTGTCCGTTATCGGCGGCCACTTTTAATTCAGCGGAATCCTACAATCGACGGAGTACTTTACTCCGAGATCGAAGCTATCTGTGGAGAAGAGAAAAGGTTGGGAGGGAGGGATAGCGAGTAAACTCGTACGCCGTTACGAGCACGGCACTTGGTGCATTTTACGGTCGCTCTTTATGTCGGCCGTGGGATACTTTATTACACCTTCATTCTCCTTTTCGCCCTCCCCTCGATACTCCACGCTCATTCGCTCTCGCTCGCTCTCTCTCTCTCTCTCTTCGCTCCCTCTGTGTCCCTCTACCTCGCTGTTCGATCTTCTCCAACTCTTGATTGTATGCACATTCGCTCGACTTCGCCTAATCGCATTATGGTAATTTCCCTATCGCACCGCGCATCTTCCGGGCTAAGTAACGCCGGTACGTATGTATATATTCGCACTGCTTTAGTATTCCTCATTATTGCCTGTACTTGGACCTCGAAAGATAGAATCAATTTACGCTTGTGCCAATTACAGAAATGATACACTCTTTAATAAGAAGATGATATAAAATATTTTACGAGAACAAAACGATTATTATTTTAAGGCAATTAACATGATATATTTGCGATAACTCGTGCTATTTTAATTAAAAAAAATTTGTTATATTTTTTTCTAATTGACAAGCTTTATATCAGGAGAATCTTTTCCATTATAAAAAAAAAGTATATCAGTTGACATTTAAATTTAGAACAGCTCACTTTATTACTCCAGATTAGAAAATTTTATTTTATTCATTCTAACTGTAAAATTAAAAATATAAAATTACAGAGAAAGAGATATTATACACTATTATACATTCTATTCGCATAATCGTTTGACAGTGAATTGAAGTTTGTTTGAGGTCGAACGTTGAACTCTTTTGGAGAAGAAGAGCAGACATGTTGATCGATAAGAAGTAATAAGAAGACTCATCCCTTCCATTCTCCTCCCCCCCCTCCCCCCGCGCTGTTGGCGAATGAAATGCAATTTTTCTATGATATTATCACCGTAAATTCATCTTGACGGCTGCTTAACCCAGATTCCTAGTTTCCTGACGGCTATAAAGTTCGCGAGTATAGAAAGTGCATTGCTATCCTTATATAATGGAAAGCATGTGTGACAATATTCATCTCGATGCCGGAGGTATCCAGGTGCTCGCACTCTCGGTAATATCGTCGCAGCGTAGCGACATGAATAAAATTGTAAACTGCCACCGTGTGTGAATAATGTAACAACTCTCACGTTACAATTAAAACGTAAAACGCAGCGTAGAATTTATCACAAACTCGTGCGCAATCGTAAATCAGATTATTAAATAATTGCTTACCGCAAAAAGATTTGATCGCGCATGCTGCATTACGGTAAAACGTTTCAGAGTGCAACCGTTTGCATGAATAAATAATCAAAAACAATGGCGACGTATCATAATCTCATAGCCACGCAATGCCTTCGGCGGTCGTTGACCTTTTGACCTCAGGAATTTGTATATGATGTGCTCTCATCTTCTTTTCTTTTGTAAAAAAATTAATGGATGGGGCAATTTCACCGTAAGTTGCACATGCTTCTCTCGCAAAATGTAAATACAGGGAACAAAAATTACACGTACGTGCGTATACTCTCTCGCATGGTTATCGATTATCGTGGTATGCCGCAGCCAGCGATGAAGCATCAACATCGCCGTAAATTCCCAGTACCAACGTATTTCTCTGCGTGCATCACTGGAATCCTAATATCGCGCGTGCATCCTTTGCGCATCTCATATCACATTATGAGATAAGAGGAACTTGATAAAATCCACCGTATCCCGTATGATTTTAATATTTATTCGCGGAAATATTTCTTTCGAAATTTCCAGGTTTACACAAGAAAATCATTAATATAAAAATTTAACTGAATTTTCTCGCGATTCACATATAGAAAACAGATTTATTTAGAAAATCATATTTTTATACACACCTAAGTTTTGTATGTCAATTAACTTTCTTCTTGTACACTCGTAAGAATATTCAAGAATTAAATAGCGATAGTAATTCTTTCATTGCGGCAGTTATTACAAAGGTTTTTCAAAACTTTTTGCTGTCTTTATTTGTTGTGACGATTGTATTTTAGATATTTTTTGGCGTTTTGTTATTTCACTTCAGCAATCAGCTCTTTAATTCGTCACAAAATAGCCCAGAGGAATGAAACAACGGAAGGTCTGAGAAACGGCGAGAGGCAAGAATTTGCAAGACGAGGGTAAAGGGATACTTTCGGTTCGGAGGTAAAAAAGGGGTCTGTGTCGCGGATGGACGCGCAGAAAACCGCGGTGATTTTTCCTGGGCCAGATTAAAAGCGGAGCCACATCCCCGAGGCGAGCCGTTGTTGTACCGTCCGTGGATGAATGGGGGTGGTTCTGGGCGCGGGTGGAATTTCCGCCCCGCTCGCGCGGCGGTCCCGCCACGTGGCGCGCTGGACTGGAGGAGTGTAAGGAGGCGATGGGGTAAGAACGATAATAACAAGTCGGCAAGGGAGGCAGGGAACAATAACCGTGAAAGCGCGTCGGGAACACGGCCAAAAGGCAAAAATGTCCGTCCGTTCGCCAGTGAGGAAATAGTTTTTTTTTAGCTTCTGGCCGCTGTTGCGCGTCCTATACTGTCGTATCGTACTGCACGCTGGACGTGGGTCGATGGTATCTTTCCTTTTTCTTTTTTTATCTCCTCGATACTCCTCGTCTCGAGGAGCTCGGGCAGGGGAAGAATGCTCGGAAGGCTTGAAAGCACCGGACTTACAGGTCGGTGAGCTTCGAGGGTACAGACGATCTAGATGTTATCCTCTGTGTCTGTATTCGCTTGAATGTCCGTTTAGTTCTTATTTGATTTCAATCGTTACCGAGTTATACGACTGCACCGTGGAAGGTAAAACCATCGTCTACGAATAGGTAGTAAATACGTGCTGATAATGTTTATTATAATCTTTCTGGCAGTAAAGTAATTGCATTCAAAGAGAGAATTTATAATTTTATATACATTTATAAAATACATATAAAAACAAAGGTAATCGAAGATGCAATTGTTATATAGGTACAAATGTTCGATTATCTTTAAGTGTCGAATGTAATCACGAAGTGTACACGGAAAGAACGATTTTGTTGAATGGTCTAAAAATTTTGCTGATTTGAAAATAATTTTTGTTTAATAGTTAATATAATTTATTGGAAAGTTAAAAATGATAGGCATTGCTATAAAACGTTTTGATATTCTAGCAATCATTTTGACTTACCAATTATTTTGATATTTATTAAACAAAAATTATTTTTTATCTGGATCCAGCAAAATTGTTCTTTCCGTGTATGTAGATGTCGATTAATCAATCAGAGATCGCTGTTCGTAATACGTATACGTTAGAATATCTATTACATAAAATTTATTTTCATGGTATAAGTCCAATTGCGTATTGGAAATAAATCCCATAATTATAATTTCAGTTGTATAAGCAAGATTTTTCCGATAATTGTACGAACGATAATGGAATATTTACTCCGTTACCATGTTTGATTAAACCACGGATGCACTCCCACGCGACGTTATTCTTATATGAAACTTGATAAACATGAGCTTCACATTATTTTATATGCACGCGCTTTTTTTGTAATATGTGAATGTGACATATTCAATATGTGGGTTACCGACGTCTATCGCGGTAGCAACGTCATTAAAATGGACAGAATAATGCTTAACGAACGATCTTTTTAACGCAGTAGAAAACGCCCGTGAAAGGTCAGCCAATGTCTTCTCAGCGATGAAGCAATATCACTAGGCGAGGTGCCAAGAAAATTGTGATTAAACGTCGCTGTGATAATATTTGATCCACGCCACAAATGCGTTAAATCAACAAAAAGTCGAACGTGTACAAAATCGTTCTACAAATAGTTTTTCATCATTTATTTAGGTGACAGCTACTTCTCAATTTTCAAGAGATGAATTCTTAGAACATATATGTATACATTAGATTTAGAGTGACAATATTCTAAAAATATGTTTTTATATCGCAACATACACAGAAGAGTACACTGTTAAACGCGACTGTGCGGCATATTCCGCGCGTTTTGAGATATTCGCTGGAATCTCGGTGCTTGGCCTTATCATGCAAAAAAGGAAATCTGTATGATAAAACCTGCCATGCGTGGTTGCGCCATAAACCCGCTCGATTTTCGTGAAGTCAACGTTAGCAGCTGTCGCCGTCGCAAAATGCTCGATTTATCTCCGCGACGCGGATCGTGTTGTAATTCGCGTTTGGTTTATTACCTATTTTTCACTGGTGTGATAAACTACGTATTGATGGCGCAGCAGCGGTGGGTATCATTATAGAATACCGCAAGAGCCATCAATAACTCCAACTTCAGCCGTTCGCAACAATTAATAAAATGGTAATAAAAAGATGGGCTATTCAGGAGATCCGGAGAATTAAAATTCCGTTCAGAGAAAGATTGTCATTTGAATAAATCGAATATCAAATGACCGGCAAGCAAGTATTTCTTGGACAAATTATAGTGTCTGCACATTTTTTATTTATCATTTGGTAAAAGCAATGCTGGAATGACGGCCGAACTCCATGACGTCGCTGTTTCATCGATAATTAATTTGTGCATATATAATATATATATATATAATATACACGGAAAGAACGATTTTGTCGATTTTGCTGGAAGATCTAAAAATTTTGTTGGATACAGATCTGAAAATAATTTCGTTGGACCATCAAAATAATTTTATTGAAAGCTCAAAAATGATGGGCGTTACTGTAAAATGTAATAATTGATATTCTAGCAATCAGTTTTGTTTCCAACAAAATTATTTTCAGATCTGTATTCAGTAAAATTTTTAGAATTTTCCAGCAAAATTTGAAAATTTCTTTCTATGTGTGTATGTATAATATTGGTATAATGTGTAGTGCGATGTGTTTACTATTACATCAATATTGCGCGCATACATACAATGATATTTTCAGACTCATCTTTCGCTTATACTGAAGCACCTAGACTCATTAGTAAAAGTACTATTCTTTCATGTAATCCCGAGTGCGGATGAAGCTTGTTTTTTATACGTACAAGGTCTAAAACTCTTATACCAAACAAATGCTGTTACGAGTCAACGCTAGAAGTCGATAACAAAACTGTAATTTTCGAAAATATTTTTGTTTTCCATACAAAATTGTTTCAACATTTCGTTATTGAATGTACTTTAACTGCGGAAAAGTTTATAATTCTACGAAATCAATAAAGAGATTGGTGAATCTAAAAATAATCGCATAAAACAGATCTATCTCTAGCATTGCCTTAAGCAAAATATAAGTACGCAATACATATACGGTTCAGAAATTCTATATAATACTCCTCTTTTACAAAATATATTCTGTCCTTACAGTAACAACTCTGTGCTGGTGAAATCGCGAAAATATAAAAGAAAGAAGGGAAAGGGGAGGGGGGAATAGCAAAGAGAACTCAGTATTTTATATACTTTGTACTTCCCCGCATGTGGCATTAGCATTTCATTTTTATATTTTATAGGATAATATTCATATTACATCACTATTTGTGAAGATAATAAAAATCGTTTTACATAAAAGGAAAAAGTTATTAGGCCACTAATAACGCACATTTTCGTTAAGAGGATTAATTAATAGCTGCATGCGTGCGCGCCTTGCATCCAATTTGGTATGTTAATACGAAACCCGTATAATCTGATTACCCATATCATTTCTGCCGGTATAACGTAAGCAGAAAAAAATGCTTTCTGAAACAAGGACGTGGAAAATATAGAATGAAAGTGGCGTCAGCAACTCGCCGCGCCGGTGTGCCGGTGCGCGGACGCGCGCGAACTGGTGATAATTCTAAAATGTGGGCCGTCGATTCATTAGCAGATATGACAAAAATCCTTTCGCGCGCCGTAATCCGGGCGTAATTTTTAATCCGGCCTACTGGCGGGATTAATCCCTACTGATGGAGTTCTACGTAATGCTCGGTGAGAGATAGCGAGGATGGGAACAAGAGAGGGTGCGCGAGCTTGGTTTTCATCGAATATATGTACATTGTACATACAATGTGAGCAGCCGATAACGCCAAATACCGATCTGCCTTTTATCCGTCCGATAAATGACGCCAACTTCTCTCTTTCTCTTTTTCCGTCTCTCCTCTTTCTCTCTATCTCTTTCCTTCTCGTTCTTGTCCACAACAGAGTTTTTTCCTTTCCCTTCCTTTTCTTATTCCACCGATAGAATAATGGCGACACGCGTGCGCGGCAATTAATTGCCGTATCATCCTCGAGACCCCGCCGCCGCCGTTCTTCCCTATCCGCTTGTTTCCTCTTTGGCATTTTTTCTATCATCCATTTCTCTCGGCCCGAACGATAACGAGATGTCAAGAGTAATAAATTGTTATTACATAGAAGCGGTCCGGCCGCTCGTTAACGAATCCGCTGCGCTCTGAGAAACAATACCGGACGTCGCACTCGAGTAAATTACCTACGCCAATTGCGTAAGCAACAAGTGCTCATTATATGTCTAATACCTTCGGGATCAATGCGCGATGCAGCAACGTTAGGCTGCGCGATTGTTTGCACCGCTATTAAACAATATCTTCAGCTGTTTGTTTCGCAGACCCATTGGCATGGATCTCGGGCGTCGTTTAGCATGCAATTATGTCACTCGTGCCGTGATAAATACATTTTCATGGCGGAAAATATCGCGTAAAAAAAAACTTGCGATTAACACGATATTGTTTACGCGATGCTTAATTTCGTTTTATAAAAAGACGTGAAACTGTTATATCGAAATCTCGGAACCGCGGTACAATCGCTGCCGATCCCACGGCTTGCGGAGGGCAGGGAGAGAGAGCAGGAAATATTGCACGTTTCATCAACATGAAACCTTCGTCATTTATCAGCGATGCGAAAAATGGTCTGAAAATATTTTATTCTTTTGAAGTATTCATATTCATATATGAATATCTGAAATATTTTACCTCTCTCTGTCTCTTTCTATTAGGACATTATTAAAATATTATTTCAGTATCGCATGCATTACGGGGGAGCGACATTTAAATACAGTGTATTAATCATGCCCGACATAGTTTTTTGCTGTCCGTATGTCGCGACGATACGTCCAAAGAATATATATTAATATATATATATATATATATATAGAGACATGAATGGCAAATCATTCTAAAGGGTATGAAGTGGGAGATGGTATAACTATGGATTAGAGGAGGATAATTGCGTTTTGCTTTGCGGAACGCTAATGTATTGAAATGCATGTACATTCGTAGTCGGTACCCGCGCGGTGGTCGCGCTCGGCGCCGACTTTCTACCAGCAAGAGAAAAGAGGGGGAGAGGAGGGAAGCAAGAAACGCTGATGCCCGACTACTTCTCCGCTCCAGGGAATTATTCATTTTGCTCTTGCCGCTCTTGAATATTTTTCATAAATATTCCGCAACTTTAGCGATTGCGCTACGCGAGAGACTCTGTCGCAGTTTCTGTCGCGTTTAATCACTCGCGCATTAGATTTTAATCCTATAACTAAATGATAATTGATTAATAATTTTCCTGACGCAAATATCATTAGCACTAATCCCGATTATAAAGATCAATATTTCTACTGTTATTATCGGCTATTTCAGTCCCGAAATTCGGCATTTTAATACTTGTGCATTAGCCATTATGCCGCGTGATTAAACATTGCAACAGTTCTATTCTCTGGCACGTCTATTTTTAGCACCGTGTCGCCGAGGGAATCCTCTATCAACTACACCACGTTTAAAAATATTAGATAATCTCACATGATGAGACTCTATTCGAATCTGTTAACAGCGCAATTACGTCAATGTTCTATTATCATCCCTAATATCGATTGTGCGCGTCGCTGGGATAATCTCAGACTCAAATTTTCACTAGCCACTTATTGAGCTTACAACTCATGCATGTGTTTATAACTGCAACTACTTCCGACCGCGATTCTATTTAAAAAGCAATCGACAGAACAGAGAGAACAATAACATCGAGCAATAACATCGTTAGGCAAATGAATTAACCAACATTGTTCATCACGATGAGAGAGAAATGGCTCGATATTTCACAAGCCTCGCAAAATTTTTTTCGAGGCTCTTTCTCTCTAAAGTTGCACGTTCGCGAACTCCGAGATAATATTCGACTTCAAGAGTTCTTCCGTTCCTGAAGCAATTTGGCGGTAATAAAGCACGATCCGGCGGAGTGATCGTCCGTTGGAACGAGCTTGTAAGATAAATTCTTTCTCGTGCATTCAACCTGTCGCTGGCAAGATGTGTGCGCGCGCGCGCGCTCGGTAGTCGGCTCATTTTCTATCCTGTTTATCTTTTTCGCAGCAACGAGAGGATATCGGACCTCCGCATTTCGCTATCGGGGAATACTTCCCGTAGTATTATACGTAGTACATAGGAGAGGGAGCGAACGCGGAACACCGGGCGGCGTGGCGCGGCGGCGGCGGGCCGTTTTCTATTCGTGGTACGGATATTCAGGATTTACCCATGAGCTTAAATCACACACGGACTATCCCTTCACTTCCTGCTTTCTTTCGATCTCAATCTCACCGTACGTACATGGGTCGTTCACGCTCCACATTCGCGGTCCAATGGATTTTACCGCTTTTAATTTCTCGTCCGATATAAAGCCGCAAATTTTTCCCTCCATTTCGAATAATTGCCCGTATATTTTCTCTCCGATTTATAATCTATTATGTTATGACTTATTGTATAATCTATTATATAAATACAATTTTTGGTATCAAATGTATATAATTTAAGTAAATATACACAATTTAAATATGTGTATGCATATCTCTTTTTCAAAAACAATAACAATGTTCCAAAAATCGTGAGATATAGCCTATAATGGAACAATCTAATGAGATATACGATTTATATTTTTAGACGAATGTATTTCTTCGATATTTTCCCTTTTTATATATATATATAATATATAAGTTACGAGAAAGGTTTCCGCTTGTGTATGAAATTGACACTATTGAAAGAGAAAATTGGATCCACGGATGAATTGTGAATTCGTATAAACGACGAGTTGCAGTCGATCGACGGCCCACAAAGTAGCGATACGTGCGATGGAACGTCTGAGGTATCTGTATGTTCAAAACGGAGCAGCTCTATAACGTAGAAAATTCATAGACTGACGTGCAAAAGTGAGGTAGAAAGAATGTGAAATTGTAGATGGAAATACTGCTTTTATCTTTATAAAAAATATGTATCAGTTGAATATATTATATCTAGTAAAATTTAATGCATACAATTTTGTTCTTTATAAATTATTTGTAAGATGATTTCTGTCACATATATACACAAATGCACTCATGCAAAACAATCATATGCATTATATAATGTTTGAAACATGGATTTATACACTATTATACATGATTTTGAAAATAAGAACAATTTATTTACATTCACGGAATAAAAGGATATTTTCTATTATATATATATATATATATATATATGTATATATATATACATATATATATATGAATATATTTATAAATATATACATGTATATGTCATATTATTTATAACAAAAACGAATAATGATCAAAATACAAATGTGCAATATCATTGTGTAGAATTGTGTATGCATACCAGTGTCATGATTAAATTGAATAAATTCCCAAATGTTTAATAAGTAATTTTCGCAAATAATTCCGCAAATAATTTCAGGAGGATATTTTGAATAAAAAACCATAGCATTTCCATGACGTTTACTATCTTGAAAAAATCAAATTGTTCTAGTTACATCAGTTATATTGGTTACATGAATTTTGTCACGTGTGACGATGACAAAAATCGGAAACGGAAACTAAATTCGCTTGTCTGCACGTTGAATGATACATGCGTCAAAACAATGCACTCCGCGGAATCAACTCTCGCTGCGCGCGAGAAAGTTTCGAAACAATTTTCCGACGTCCGTCGCTTTTTTCGATTCTCAGATGCATCCTGATGCCACGTACGCTTTCCGTTTTCCCCATGCTTCACGATCTAGCGAAAACAAAAATTCTTATCCGCAAATAAATCTAGAGACGTCGAACGATACGTCTGCCGGACGACCGCCCTTCACCCCCTGGCAGTCACCTTTAACCCGAGATATCGCGACAAAGTTTCGATGGGATGGACACCTTCAGGATATATCCATCGTCTCCGGGATCCCACACTGCCTTTCCGTTGTAGCTGTCGGAGAAAAGTTTTCTCGGCTCTGCGGCGAGGAAGATTTCTGTCTAGATGCCCTCCCGTAAAACGGCTTTTCGGGGTTCGGGCGTCTCGAAGAACGACTCTGCACTCTGCTCTAACGAGTTATCGTTGCGGATCGTTGTAAGAGGTGCCTTTTACCGAATTGAGCTCTTTTCGTTTTCTACGTTCACTGTTTTTAACCTTCTGCTACCGCCGCGAGAAAAACACTATGCTTATTATAATATTCCATGAAAAATAATTTCCGATATCATTATAGGAATTAATGACATATGAAAAGAATCTCTCTTTCTCTCTCTCTCTCCCTCACTGAATGATCATAATCATATTTTGTGAAACAAAGTTAAAAGTACTATCCAATCTTGTTTAAATATGCCCATAATTTTACCTTTGTGTAATAATATCTGTTATATTTAATACTATTTTACCTCACGGCGTAAAATTATCCAGCAAGAGATACATATTAAAAATGATTTATTTTCAACAAATGCAGACACTATGCCACTACCATAAATATGAATAATCATTGCAAAAGTGATAATGTATCAAAATTATACAGTAACGGACGGAAGAACTTCCACGTCGTTTCCAGCATTTTTATCGCTCTTTCCCGGGGCTGCATAAAAATCTCTACCTAGTTTTATTGTTATTATCACCATAAGCGTCCGCCGTATTATTTGCCGACGCTTTCGGGTAGGCCACGCTCATGATTCATTGCTCGCATGCAGCAATAAAACTGCTCGGCGGGGCATTCCTCGTTGCGCAAGCTATTTCGGCCGTGAATAAGATTCCTCGACTAAACGGCAGTCGTGCAAAATAATGAGCAAAAATGCATGAGGGACGAAGGAGATGGGAATGGGACGAGGGATTTTCCGCTGCAGTTTCCTGCAGACCAGGGAAATCCGGCAACCGGCCGATCGAGGAATAGCCTTGCGACGACGCGAGGGGCAGATGCAACCGGAAGGTATAAGGACGGAGAATCGTTTCGTAGCCCCGACGAGTAGTATCGGCGTCGGCCGAGGTCGCTGCGCCACGAGGGATGATTCGATTTGACCTGGGCTCGCTCGAAGTTTGCGGAATCACTGACGAGATTATGGTCGGTACGGATGGAACGGGAGACACAGCGCGACACGGCCGAACTTGAAAAAAAAAATTTCCCCCAGCAGGAAATGGTAAACTTAATTCTTGCTGTGACGCGATCCTACCTGTGCCCCTCCCTCCCCCCTTTTCCCGCGCCACCCTTCGACTCTCGTGAGATCCCCGCGGACCCACTGGCACTCGAGTAAAATATGCGTTTTAATTTGCAATTTAATTGGAAAGCCCCCATCGGACTGAACAGACAGCATTTGAGCACTGTCCTGCCGACCCTCCTCCCCTCCTCCCGTGCTGTTTTCCGTCTTTTCTTGTACTCTCTCCTATTTCTGAAGACTCCAGTCGACGAATCAAGATGGCTCGCGGGGAATAATGGCCGTTTCCAGTAATAAATTTCCGCTATTTCGTATTATTCCTTTCTGTACGCCAATTTTACAGACTCTTCAAAACGTTTTCCCTGCAGAATTTGTGAGCATAGCAACAAAATAATCGGAGCTGCGATATATTCGTGAGTAAAACGCGAAATTATTAGCTTAATATAACGCAAGAAATATTATGACAAATGCGAAGTTATTAAGACATATGAATGATATGATTATTTATGTTCTTTTTTATATTAGGGTATTTTGGAGAAGTTGGATTATTCTGTAGAAATTATTTTTACATTTCACATTTTTCACTTACACACTCCAGGGCAAATGGCAAAGTGAAATCGAAAAGCAATAATATAGGTAACTAAATTTTCTGGAGTGACTTTTCACTCTTTTGGAGTGAAAATACTGCCACTCAAGTGTCCGAGTGGTAGTATTTTCAATCTTTTGGAGTGAGATTCACTCCAGAAAATTTAGAGAGTACAATATATTTAGAAAAACAACTCATTCTTATGTCATCGTAATCATTATTGTGTTTTTCTGCGAATAGTATCGTCGCAGATGATCAGGAAGCAAGCCAAGCTCGACGTAACCGACGTTAGCTCCTCACTCTGCTAGTTCGAATTCAAAGTACGATCTGACACTCGGGCAGTTTTCCGCTACATCACGTGCAGCGCGATTTCCGCGCGTGACGCGATTTCACACCCTTCGCGTCGCTGACAAGTTTTACTTCATACTTGGCCGGTCACCCCAGTCAGAGTGGACTCTCGTCAGTGTATCGTGTGTTGGCACCAACTGACCGCTGGACACGCACGTAATGGTCTATCGTGACAGTAGATTGGCAGTTTGGCGAGTGCTCTCTGTGAAAGTTTCCCAGCGCAAAATTATATCAAAGAAGGCGAATGTACTTCGCGAATATTTAACCGATTTACGAGGAGATATTTACTTGGTAATTTTATATGTAGCCCACGGTCTCTGTTTTTAATATTAATTTACTATCGTAATTATTTTATAGCATTCCTTTTAATTACTATACATGCATGCGATTGACTTATCTAAATCGTTATAAATATATATATAATATATATAATATTATATACATTATACACATATATAATATAATTGATATAATGTATATGTATTAATATTACGTATTATATACACATATATAATATTATAATATATATAATATTGTATATATTGTGTATATTATGTAGTATATGATATATACATATATCGATCTAAAGGCTTTTTAGGATTTATTTCCATTCATTCTAAAAATATTAAAATATTAATTTTGTACTTATGTCATTTTTTAATCAACGCAATGTATTTAAATTATTATAAATATTAATATGGTTAATATTTATATTATATTATATTTAATATAATTACATACAATGTATATGTATATTTTATATATAGTATATTTATTTATAAATATATATATAAAACCATAATATTTATAATAGTTTAGACATACTAATGTACATATTATACATATGTATTATTGATACGCGGGCGGCGATTTCTCGAAAAATAGAAATCAAGTTTAAATATTCTACAGGCGTGTATTACGTCACATTTATCAAAGTTTAATCAAAGTTCTGTGCTGAATTGCCGCGCTTATTACATCTGTAGTTTATTGTTCCCGTATGAGACTCCTAGCAAATGTACGAATACGGCAGCCCATAATGCAGGAACGAACGCAAGCATAACTCCCAGCCAAGCTCGACACACCTGACATAACCGTAACGTGGTTTAATTGTACTGCCACCTGTTAAGACCAACTAGGAATGCAGTAACCATAGGCTGACCATTAACTGCCATACCCAGTGCTATTCTATTTGTTTTGTCGCTACCGCGAAAAGTGAGAGATCTACGATAGGGCGTGGCGCGATAAAATCGTGCCAGAAATTGTGTCGACTGTCGGAAATGGATTGCATTACGAGAGAATTATTTTGACGTTTGATGTTCGCGAGATACCCGCGCAAATAAAATAACGAACGCTCAATGGCGGGGGCCCCTATCGTGCTATTTTTTTGATACGCAGCCAAAAAAAAGGGAGAAAAAATAAAAGAAAATACCGGCTATGGGCTGTGTGCGGATCGAGTCAGAAGCTGCGGCGGAAATGTAGGTGGATGCGCAATAAAAACATTCCCGCGTTTGATCTATTGCAAATATTTTTTACAACACGAAAAAAAAAGGTGGGGGAGAAAACGTAGCTCCTTGATCTCCGAAATTGTTATTGCGCGGGTCGCACTTCCACATACGTACTTTCCCCCAGTTGTTGTTTTATTTACGTCGACGAGAGAAGGAATCCATTACTCGATTGGGGATTTAAAGCGGAGGCATGCCAGACGGGAAACAACATTTATGACGGAGAAATCTAAATAAGAGTAAAAGCACGCGCATAACAGAGAGGTGGAGAGGACGGGAGCGGGGAAGGGGGAGAAAGAATTTTCAACGTTTGGTGTTTACAGCGACGCACAAAAGAACCGGGAATGCGAGTGACATCAAATATATATCTCGTACCCGCATAGGGGATCGGAAAAGTATTCCGAGTGTGTCACATCGACTGACAGCGAGCGCGGTTATACGACATAGATAAGCGCGACAAATCTGGCGTAAAACATGTTCAATAACGCATAATGTTCTTGATAATTCGTAGACTTATATTCCGCGCACCGTGCCAATGGCTCTTCAAATACGCGGCTTTAATGCGCCGTTCATATCGTATCTACGACAAACGACGCATATAAACGAGAATTAAATGAGTTTCCCAATAATTGCTTGCATTCGTTATTATGCATGAAAACTCAAATAAATATTCGGATATAGCAGCAGCAGCAGCAGCAGCATTTTACTTTTAGGAGATAAAAAATTGATGTTTTAAATAACGAAAATGTTTGTGCAAGAGAAGACAAAAAAAATTCGTATACTCCGAGGCGAAAGAAACACACATATAAATAAGAAGGAACGAAAATCCTTTCTAGGGATAAGCCCGCTCCTAGATTTTTCTTAGCGCCATAAAAGCGCTTTTGCCACAGAACAATAATGATGACAGCGGCGATGATTTCCTAGTGTAAAGTACGGCCGCAGGTGCGTCCGCAATGTTACGCAACCTTCTCCCGACCGCGAATAAATAAGGCAATTAGAGCTGGCTGGCGATTTATTCTAATTGCCGGCGGCCATAATTATTATCGCGGCTTAAGGATGTTCCGTGCTCCTTTTTGGTCGACTGCCCCCGGTCCCGGCGGGAGAACGCTCATTTTATTCTCTCTGCGCGGGAATCGCATCCCCCGCTCGCGTGCAGCAACACCCCCTCCCCCCTCGCTGCTTCTCGACCGCGCTCGATGGCCGAGCGGCAACGCCCGCGGTGCGGCACGGCGTGGCCATTCCGCTTGGCGACGCGCGGAAAAGCGGCCGCATTGTTACGACACTGTCATCCGCAAGCGCTAATGCGACTGGAAAATGTTAAAGGCCGAATGTAACCGCCGAGATAAAACCGCGGGCTCGTTATTTATTCACGGCGACCCCGCGCGCGCGCTGGCGGTTGCAGCCGCGGCGCGTTGCACTCTCGCCGCTCTCTCCCCCTTTCTTGTCACGTTGCAACCCTCGTTCCACCACCACTCTCTCTCTCTCTCTCTCTCTCTCTCTCTCTCTCTCTCTCTCTCTCTTCCTCGTGCGAATTATGCATCGCAGCCAGAGACGCGAATGCAACGGCGAACCGATTAGGTCGGTCATCGATCGACGATTTTGTAAATAGAGAAGAGTTTCGCGTTCGTATTCTCATGGTAACAAATATGTAAAAATATAAACTTACAAAATTTATCCTTTTAAAAAAGAAAATATGAGAAGAAACCTAAATAACTTATTCGCAGACATATAAGAAACGCTCGATCGCATAGCACCTAATTACTAAGAATTGCATAACTATAGTTTGCGAAAAATTAACTTGTAAACTTTGGCCGACACAAAGCGGCTTTAATTAAAGTTCACACTTTCTTCATGCGCAAAACTTGGTATGCGTTGTATTAATTTATCGGGGCAGATATTGCAACGTCTTTCACAAAAGTTGAGATGTTCCCGTACACAAATTACGCTCTATGTATTTCCAGACGTGTCTTGTTTGCAGAAGGAACGTGAAAAATGTTTTTAATCTCGCTCACCTTACTTGCTAATTTTTAATTTTACTCTAAGAAAATCCGAGCAGGTGCCGAGTACTCGTACTCGTCAGTAATCTGAGGAGAAACTTAAAGCACCGTCGCAACGCGCCTTCATCCACTTAGCCGCGTCCAATTAAAAACGCGTGGCGTTAGTGAGTCACGCTGAGTTGCGGCCGATCGTCACAAAAGAAATACGGCTTAAAGGGCGCCGTAGTAGTTGCGCTTGCACTCTCGAAGCCCTTTTTCGCCAGCCATGAATCATTCCCTTGCAGCAACCGGGGATACCGATTCCGCAGTAATTAACGTTGACTGGCTCCGGACACGCGTGTCGCTCACTCACGCGATAACGTTCACACACAAACACACACACACGTGCACTGCCGCACGCGCGCGAGTTCTCTCTTTCTCCGCTTCTTTTCATCTCTCCGTACTTCTTTTTTTCTTTCGTTCACGGAAGTACCACAGAGACAGAAGTATCAGTGCACTTATTTGCGCCTAGCCTGTGTGCGCCTATTTGTGGTGTTCAAGAGAACCCCGTTTGATTAAAAAAGAGCCCTGCAGGATTTCTTTGTGGATTAGGTAGCGCATTGTCGCTCGTAAGTAATGATGAAACGTCGATAAAACGGAAAAGACAAAGATAGCGAAAAAAATCATTCTAAAAAAAAGTTATTTTACAGTTATACACACATGTGCTATTTTGACTTTTTGTCCGCATTTCCAACTGAAAATTTGATTTAATTTAATTTTTTGATTTTCGTCCAAATATTTCCAGTTGTAAATTTTACTTTTATACCAACTATTTTTTTTTTCTATGAGCTCTCATGACACTTGATCAATAAAAATCGAAATATTTTATCTAAGCATCTTTTAATGGATTATTAACTTTCCCGCAGTTTCATTGCATGTATTATAATTAATATTCCATTATATTACACGTGAATAGGGAAATTTCGAAATTAATTACTTTCGAGTTAATTGATAGGAAAACAATTTTATGCCGACATTGTACACGTAATAACATTTGTCTGAAATAATCATGTGACACAGATTGATATTATTATGCAAACTAAATATACCGACGAATGCATCGTCGTACATACGTATAATACATGTTGGACTTCATCTAGCACAATCGAGTTTGACGTCATCTGCCAGCCGCCTCGAGACAATGCGCATCACTTTATATCAAGAGAGTGTCAGCGAATTTCGAGGTGGATGAATCTGCAGCTGCATCACGAAACGGTTTATTGTCGTTATTATTATCAACGGTGTCCTGCTTGTGACAGGGATTCGTAACTCGCATATATGGCAGCATACCCCAGTAATTAAATTTAACACGGCGTACCTGATGGAGTTATCAAAATCGGAGATTAATCTATTAGATTTTCGTGAAAATGTAAACTCCACACAGTGTTTCACACATCGCTCACTTTCAGATAGTAAAAATTCATGAATGTAAAAAAAAAACTAAACGAGTTGCGACTGCTGGATAATGAAAGTTAAACGAGTGGCACGCGTACTCTAAAAATTGATCGCATCCAGATTATGGCTGTTATACGCGAAAAGACTCGTTGGTATTGTTCGCGATAATTTCATTTACACCGACGTACAAATTTCAGCGAGCACGTAGTAAAACTGCCTTGTCCCCGTGGCATAATCTCGGGGCGCGTGAAGTGAAATTTACACGAACACGTCTTGCAACTTCGCGCGCGAGTAATGCGTATCAAAACTTCACGAGACGAAAAGTTCGAAGCGGTGGTATTAAGGACGCCACACTGTGTCACACACCACGCTTCAAACTACTTATTAGTTTAAATTACTGACACGCCGTATAATGAAAACGTTTCGACCACACAAGCATATGTTTTACGATTTAATAGCAAGTATCCCACCTCTCCGTGATTTATAGAATATTGCTCTACCGTTCGAATTATCTCCCTGTTATCTCCCTAAATAGACTTCATTAAATATAAAACTTGTTTACGGATATGTGATGTAAATTTCAAGCTGGAACAGTAAAAAAAATGTTAAATGATAATTATTCGTTCAATACTCTCACGCGTGAGCATTAAAAGATTAAAATTTTAAGCTCGGTAATGGAACTGCATTAGAATGCATAGGGGGATATTTTACATTTTATCATTAATATCGTAAGAATTTGGCTCGCAAAATAATGATTCGTAATGCAATTAATTCTATTATTTAAAAATCGCAAAGTTCTGGTTGATAATTTAAATGTCACGGTACCATTAGCAGTATCGAATTAAAAATTTTGCTGTTAAGGATGTATAGTACGTACAATAGTAGCAAAAAGTTAAAAGAATTTGATTTTGACGAATATGCTCTTCTCATATAGTTTGAGTAATAAAGATTGTGCAGAATCTTATCATTTATTCAGAACTAGAGCGTAGAAATGCTTTTGTTGCTTATTTTCTGAGAATTTTCGAATTTTTGAGAATCTTTTGGCAGTGACGGTACCCCAAATCGGCCAAATCCAACCTAAAAATCCAAATTAAGCTGGTTTTATCGCTCAACGCCAACTCGATAGTGTGACATTATCACATAAACGTCACACAATCGCATATGTACAATTTATACGAAATGTTTTTATTGAATTACACTTGTTTTTATTGAATTGTTAATCATATGGAGGGACTAACTTTTGACTGGAACTTGCCCGATAAAACCATCTTAAAATCCTTATAACTTTGGATTGCTTTAGTGAATCGACTACGGCTTTTGTCATATAAGTCTCCGAACATATATATAAATAATCTGTAAAATTTTTGTTAAATACTTAATATTTTAGAAATTCTTTATAAAAATTTTTAAAATATTAGGAATTTAACAAAAATTTTACAGATTATTTATATATATGTTCGGAGACTTATGACAAAAGCCGGAGTCGATTCATTGAAGCAATTCAAAATTATAAGGATTTTAATTTGAATTTTTAGGTTGGATTTGGCCGATTTGGGGTTACTGCCCAAAGATTCTCGAAAATTCGAAAATTCTCAGAAAATAAGCAACAGAAGCATTTCTGCGTTCTATTCAAAAGGATTTCTGAATAAATGATAAGATTCTGCACAATCTTTTTACTCCTTATTACTCAAACTATATGAGAAGAGCATATTCGTCAAAATCAAATTCCTTTAACTTTTTGCTACTATTGTACGTACTACACATCCTTAAATTATTTACGGATTTTAATATCCGCAATCGACGGATAAAGAGTATTATCCGAGCCTCGCGGAAGAGAGCTTTTCCCCATTTGATCGATGTCATTTTCCGATCGCGTTTATTTCCGGAAGCATTTTAATCACGGGAGCCCGTTCTTTCGCATGTGTGACGTATGAAAACGACGACGATACATGACGTATCCATATTTCGGCGGAACTCATGCTGGGCGATGTTGCGCGAGATATAAAAAGTGGTTCCGTAGGTTATATTACCTCGGCCTATACCTCGTAGCTGGCTCGTATTCAAAAGCGAAACTAGCTCGAAAAGCCCCCGACGGCCATTAGACGGATCTCGGTGGAGACCGTAACCGCGATTGCGTCTACCTCTAAAACTATCCGTAAACTAATCCTCTTCAAAGGGGCGGGTCTGATGGCAGGAAAACTGCATCAGTCGCCGCGTAGCCACACAGCCCCGTTCGCCGTCCGCGCCGTCGAAAGCAGCTTCCCTTTAATTTTATGTCACCACGCGCGACCGCGCGTTCAATTTACTGCCCGCCAAAAACTTTTTTCCACCATCACTACCGGCCACCGCCGTCACCGCCACTCTACGGCCGCGCATTACTTTCATCTACCCTCTTTCCACCTCCCTCTCCCCCCTCACCTTCCCTTATCATCCCGACTACCGGCTCCATAATCATCTGCCGCCTCTTCCGAGTGAATACGCCGCGGGATTAATTCAGCCCGTTTTATTGCGCGACCCCCTCTAGTATTTACACCCGCGAAAAGGTCGCTGGAATTTGTCCGCTCTTGTCCTCCTGCACAATGCACCGCACATTCGGGGATTGTAATTGTCCACCGGTGGCTCATTCGAATTCTACATTCTTGAGTAGGGTGCTTCCCCGCGAAATGGAAATCGTATCTTTTCACGGGTTACGAGAAAGGACGCAATGTGGCCGATAAAATGCAAACGATATGTTTTTGAAACAATCCGAAAATAAGCACACATTGAAATTTTAACTCGGTTATAATTATAGCGATAAACGGGAGAGAGACATACTCTCTCCCTCTCTCTCTCTCTCTCTCTCTCTCTCTCTTTGCTATTTTACGATAAACGAGATCCCGATTAAACCTTCGTTAATAAATCACACGAATTTTGTTGGTAATATGGATAATCGATTGTCTCAGGGGTTTAATGAGAATCGCACTGCAAACAATATTAGTTAGTAATTCTGAAATAACATGGAGACAACAGTATAGTGATGGAAAAATATCGATGGACGTATATTTCATCATACCGGGAGTATGTTTCATATTTTTTTTTTTTGTTATCATGGGGAGATGGTTAGTAAAAATTTCACTAGAGTTTCCGCAAGGAAAAAAGCAATTGATCAAATCGGGACATTAGCTTGTTAAAACGCTCAACGCGCGCGTATGCTCGTATCCTGGTGAATAATGCAGCCTGGTAATACCGGGCACCGGGATCGCAAGACATATATCGCGCGGGTTTATGCATATTTCTTGAGAAACGAGTCCTTGTTGAGGGCGCGCGCACGTTACGCCTGTCCAATTGCCGTGGGGCATTTTTTACCGGCCCGGAGGGTTCGCGCGCCCGTCCCTTCGCGGGCGTAGGAAGGAAGGAAGAAAGAAACGAGCGGGGGACGCGCGTCGGCGAAGTCCCCGAAGCGGCAGCAGAGAAAATTGGATCGCGGTACCGGCGACGGCAGGTGCCCCTCCCCTCCTCTCCCTTCCCCCCGTCCCTCTCCCCAAAACGATTGCACCGACGTCGGGAGCCATCGCCGGCTTTATTCCAACATTTTGCCGCGTTATTTTATTTAACGCCGCGTCCGACTCTCCTCTGCGATTGAATTATTCAAATTCCGTTCTCCGTTCTTTCCCGGTTACCCGGTTCTCGTCGCAAACCGCGCGCGCGCACGCCTCCCCCTTCCCTCCCGCGCCGCCCTTCCGTCCGCCACGTCTATCCGGAGATTTTCACCCCCTGGCGATTTCCCACCACGTTTTCCGCCTCGCTGCCGCTGTCTATACCGATGCCACATGCTAGTAAAAGGCCCAGTAATAGCGCCGGGGCTCACCGCAGTTCCGACAAATGCCGCTCATGCAACTCGGCAACATCCGAACCGTTGCTGTTCAGAATGGGGGCGTTTGAGCGAAAACCGTTGTAGCCGTATGCACTGCGTAAAACCGTCGATAAACTTTTGCTAGTTTACATTGTTGTTGCTGGGTACACGGCACAGCGGCACGCAATATCGCGCCGAGATTAGTCGTAAGTTTATGGCCCCGAGATAGCACACGCGTTACATCTCTCGCGAATTTTATATACTTATATAATATATCTAAAAAATTTCTGGCCGCTAGATATACCAACTTTATTTTTACTCTCTTGACAAACACACAACCCGATTATAATACATAAAATTTATATTTCGTTATTTCCACTCATTCAACTCCTTAATTTATTAACTTTTTATTAACGAATTATTTAATCGTTTATATCGCACATAAATTTAATTTATTATTAATTTCCAAAAATCGACATTAAAATCTCTGTACATTTTTTGTAGTTTTTCCTGTGTTTCAAAGGAAATACACGACTTCCGTGACGTATGCATCATTCTGCAACTTCATGCTCTTCATTTAAAATTTACGTCATTTGTTTGTTATTTTGCGAATCGCAAGGCATATTAATTTTTCTCACAGAAACGCTATATCTGGAGCCCGTTCATTGCGCTCTTCGGAAGTGATGAAAGCTGTATATTACGACACCGCGCTTTCCGGCGATTCCCGCTCTTGCGGCGACACTCCGGTGAAATGTATCGATATTTGTCACAGCCGTGAAAACAGAAAAAAAAAAATTTTTTTTTCGACCGCACACAACATCGATAAACCACGGTGCTGCGTACCAATCACTAACACCATGCATTCGCCGTTAAAGCCGGACGAACGGATAACATTTCGTTGCATCCTGTTATCTCGCATCCCTTCCGCGCGGAGAGGGAGACGGCCGGGAGGAGCGGAGAGAGAATGTGCAGGAGGGCACGAAGGCTATGCCATCGTAAAAAATCGTATATTTCCCTTGGATACGCAAAACGGACCGTTAGTCATAACGAACCGTCCTGTGGAAGCTTTTCTATGCGCGAATCCGTCTCTGTGTAAATGTTGATTTGTGCATGCGTGCGACGTTACACGAAAGAACGATGCATAAAGGCACTAGAGAGTGGATGCAGCTCTCTCTCTCTCTTTCTCTCTCTCTCTCTCTCTCTCTCTCTCTCGTGCGCGTGCGATATACAATACAAATGCGGCCTTCGCACGCGTTCCGGCCGCATGCACTAAACGCGCGATATATGCACGAGAGAGGAGGCGAGCGCACCTGCGTCCCGCACTTGCTCAACGCACGTGCATTATTTTCGGCCAGCTGATACGTCGAGAAAAGCCGCGCGCGCGCTTTTATCCGCGTATTATACGCGCAACGCGGGCACGGTGTATAGCGCCATCATGAAAATTAGGCGTCGGAATTACGGTCCGCGTAACGCAGCCCGTTCCGACGATACATCAATTTTTCGTAATTCACTCGGCTTTAATCGACCGATAGTAATTCCAGCGAATTGGAAGGCCGAGAGAGAGAGAGAGAGAGAGAGAGCACAAGAGAGAGAGATATATATATATATAGACGAAAAGTCGAGTCAAAATTGAAATTTTTGTTTACTCGGAGATCGATATCCAATTACGACAACTGGGGCAACGCATATGTATTTGGTTGGCGGCATGATTAGATCGCTTTCTGTATCTTCGATCATGAATACATATAGGTGCGGTAATATTGTGCATCATGTACGACAGAGAGATATCGCGTGCATCCTGATAATGTGTATTCTCTAGCATAACTACCGGTGTCAAACAAAAAAAAAAGATTTAATTAACAGCAATCTTCGTTTTCCTCAAGATCAAGAAATCTCTATTAAAGATGCAATGTGTCGATTATACTGAAAATCGTTAAAATGATTATCTAATATTATAATATCGCGGCGAGACATCCAACATCAAATATTAGTGAAATCTATCCTGTAGAAGAATCTCCTGTAGAAGAGGGACTCTTCCGTCGCCTTTCCGTGCGACGATCTTATGGAGACCATCCGACCGCACGGAGCGCTTACTCCGCGGATGATGCGTTGCGCGCTCCGTTTCGCGGAGTTGGCCGGGCAAACAATGACGATGCGGGAGATTTGCGATTCAAATGCGACCGGGACGAGGAGGGGGCACGGAGCGGAAGAAGATTTCTGTCACTCCGGAAGCCACTCACGGGCCGTACCGCAACGGGCGAAAGAGCCGGTGGAACTCACTTGCCATTCTCAGTGCTGACGGCTACACAACAGGGCTCTCCTCTCTCCCTCTCCCTCTCTCTCTCTCTCTCTGCTCTTCCTCCGCGCTACCGCTGTTCCCCATACCGTTTCCTCTCTTTCGTTAACCCTGTCTCCCCTCGTTCTCCACCACCCCCCTCCCCCTGGTCGACTGTCACGGCTTCTGCGGTGCACCGACGTCGCGATCCGGCTGCACGCCCGTGAAACGCGCGTTCGCGACGTCGCGTCTCACCTACGTCAGCGCATACGTCAGCGGGTCGTATTTGCGTTATGTGTTACGCTACGGTTGTGGCACCCCGATCCCGGTGTCGGCATCGTCGGATCTCTGTCACTCTCCCTCTCTTTCTCTCCAACCCTCTTTCTTTCTCTCTTCTTCTTCTTCTTCTCTCTCTCTCTCTCTCTCTCTCTCTCTCTCTCGCTCCCTCTGTGGTCGGAACTGGTCCGGTTTTGATTCCCGGCGAACAATGCAGCCGGCAGCGACACAGAAATGTCCGAAGCGTGTGTGACAACGCTCTGTCACGACGAGACGCCATCGCGAGGTCAGGTTAATACGGCATAATTGTTGTGCACGGACGCGAACGTTGACTACAAGAACCTGCACCAAAGAGTCCAAAGATATATATCTTGCAAAAGAAATGCAGTTGCAGAGGACTTGGAGTTTACACTTACTTGTGACGCGTTTGTGACTTAGCCTTCGTGACCACTTACGCGAAATCTAAACGCGAATCTAAAATTTCCTTCATACTGAAGTAGCTTTAAAACTTTTAACTATACGTATACTCTGTTTCCCGTAAAGAAACGAGGTAATTGAACATTATATGGTTCGCTCGAATCCCATTGTACTTTTAATGATAATATGTATAAGGAAATCTGTACCTTTTTTTTTACTCAATTATAAGGTTAGTTGTACGCAAAGACGTCATTTATCCACATTAATGCGCGGTAACATGCGAAAGAGACGCTTTTTGACGAGAAATTTGTTCTTGAGCATGCAGGAGCATATTACAGCGTTACGCATGGAATATATTATCTTTGACGTGCGGTTGCAATATGCTGACCTCGCGTGCCTGTTGTGACACTGACATTGACTATATTAATAATAATACACATGAAAATGCATTCCATATTTATGTAAATCATAAACGCTATCATGACAGATTGTACGAATTATTTCGATTACAAATTGATTAGAAATTTGTGTGGATATACTGGGCTAAACTAAAAATATATTATATTAATTATTAATTATTATAATATTTTAAAATACTGCTTTATTAGGAGAACGAAATATTAATTAAACTATCAGCAGAACTGAATACGCTCAAATACTAACGTAATATATGAAGAGCAGTCAGAGGTAACACAGAATCTACATTACCTCTAAAAGCAAGATACCTAAAAGCATCTCTCCAAACTTAATATCCAAACCTGAACGTGTACATTTACCTTGCAAGTACATATGGGGAAAGAGATACAAAAATATTTAATTAATAATTAAATTTGATGAAAGGATAAAAAATAAAGAAAATAAAATTTGCATAAATTTCGTTAATTTTAATACTGTTAAATTTCTGTTACAGGTGATGCAGGAAACGTTCCGGAAATATTAAAATGATGCGTGAAGCTGGAAAGTTGGGAAACTCAGGATCTGAATCAAGAGTACAGCCATATCCACAAGCGTTATTTAACGGAGTGTGAACAGCGCGTCTCTCAAGCTGCATCATGCTACCGTTTAATATTAATGAAAATTATTTGCATAAATTTAACGACACTCGGACCGATGTACTGGGCGCTGCCGCTGGTTCATAATCCTGTTGGTTTTTGCTCTCCGTGAAACATCCTCCACGGACTCCAGCCGCATGTATCGTGATAATGGCAACGTCGAACCGGTCCCACCCGTAATAATAATTAAACGAAAGTTAAATGAGAAATCTCAAATTTCACGCACACACAACGTATGCCTGACGATAACGGAAAGTTGTCGGGGCGATGTCGGGACATAGGACGGCCGCGAAACTAGTTTCGAACCTGTCATGCGGTTTGCCTGCGGGTCAATTTCCGTATGCTCCTCATCATCGCGCGAAAATAACGGGAAATTAATATTCGTATTTTTCGGACTTCATCATGTATTCTGAATTCCGATTCTATGTAAGCCAATGTAATACATATTCTTTAGAAAATTTATTTCCCTTGTTCGTCCTATGTAAAATTCATAATTAACTTAATTCTTCCAGAGTCTGAACAAAAATTTGATGGAACTTGTTTGAAGATGTATCGCAAACTTTACTATCGAAGAAATTATGAGAAATTACTTCTCACGAAAAAGTAAGTCCTGCAAAATATATGTTCTTCTGCCAAACTTAATTTTCCAGAAAACTTCAGCCCAATCTCAGTTCGACTACCGACTTTGGGCAATCTCGCTTATCTTGTCGTTGCTATATTCATTCATTACTTTCGCTTGCCACCCGAACCGATAGCAAATAAGTAAAACGGCCATTACGCTGTTTGTTCTAATGAAACTCGTACGGAGGTTTAATTCAAGGAACGTACCAACCGTCTAACACTTTTTCTCGACTGCTAATTTAAAAAAGGGGTGAAAGTAATGAAGCGTCGCGGGACCATTTTGCGTTATTAATGGCCACTTCGTCACGTCGGTAATTTTCCCTCCACCTACAGACACCCTCCTTTTTCCCGTGACCAGGTACCACTCTACATATTGCAAGAGTTTCATTAAATCGCGCGACTAACTGCTGCGTGACCGAGTTTTTAAATTCATCTCGCTCGCCCGGCGGCGCAGACAGTAATTTGCGTAAATGATATTTGAAAATAATTGGATTATTTTTGTCGATAACGAAGATTTATGTTTGCACCACTTTGATTTTGACACACGACAGTTTTCTCTTTTATTGGATGAATTTTATTAAAAATATACACGCACACTCGCTATAAAATATAAAATCTGATATACTTTTACGAGCTTAAAAATTACAAAAGATGTAAAGGTACACATATCCGACGCGAAATTACCTTGGCGAACATTCTCGAATGAGAATTTTTGAAATTTCCACTCTGCAAAGGCTAAGAATACGTCATGCAAAAGATTCTACCGGCTAAGTGCGGCCATTCCTCCCTCCGGTGGATTTTTCTCCATCAGAGCTCAACAGCTCTTGTTATTTGTCGTTAGCGCTTGTTTGTTCGTCGCTCGAAAACCGTTCGCTCGCTGCTGCAACTGTGCGATCTCTTGTCGCGAAAAAAAAACCGTTGTCACGTCCCATTCGCAATTTTCCTCTCCGAGCGCATTGGCCGGTTACGTGCTTCGAGGCTTACGCGTACACAAGCCGATTTGAGCCGTGTGACATGCGAGCGTGTAGCGCAGAAACTAAGCGAGGCTTTACACAGGATGAATGGCTCTATCAATCTATATCCCGTTTTGATAATTGCGGATAAAAACTCTGATCGAATCGATGGCTTTTTATTGAATTTACGTCACAGCTTTACATTCTCAAGCAAGTATCGAACTAATAAGAATATAACGCATATCACTAACGGTTAAAATATTTTTTAAGACGTCATATCGACTTTGTTTTCCTAACTTTGGCTACCATGATGGCTCGTATATCCATTTACGTGTATTTATATTGCCTTTTTTTATTCTGTCGTGCGCAATATTTAGCCATGCAAACAAACAACAACAGTACAGCGAAATATTACTGTCGCAATAAATTTAATTAATACAAATATACCTGAAATTGTTTACTGATTCGATAATTTTTTAATTAGCTTAAAACACAATGAAATCCATAACAAGGACAAAAGTACGAGTAGAATTTAACGAATTTTTGTGATATCATTGGCATGAGATCATACAATTTTACATCCGACGATTTTACATGTATTAATTTTTTTTTTAATATCAATGTGCTTCAAATAGAATAAAACATGACACAATTTATCAATACTCACGAAGTTTAGCATCAGCAGTGCCGCATGCAAAACCGAAATTTTGTCATGGAAATTGTGCAGCAGTTGCCGCGGTTTGCTCGGTCACGAATTCAACGAGATTATTATTCTAAAATGCGTAATCCGAACGCCCGGATGCGGGGTGACGAATTGACGATTTGACGCAGCGAGCACTCGACTCGCTCGCATTTAAAGTACCTAATTCAGCTGTTTGAAAGATGGGCGAGAGGTCGCGAGGTCACACGAGCCAGGAAATTTCTGGATGAACTGCAGGAAGCATCCGGGTCCGTTCGTCAGTCTTATAGAATTTTCCGAAGTTCGCCATTACAGCTTCACTTTGAACGTAAAAATTTTAGGCGTAAAATTTTTATGTTAAGGTCTAAAAAAGATGGGCTCATAAAAAAGTATACAAGGCATAAAACAGGAGACACCGAAATTATTGAATGTATCTCTCTCCATAACGCGATAATAAAGTAAGCGTGCTAATATAAAAAGATAACGAAATATATTTCAATTAAAATGTTTAACGCGATCGTTTTCCAGCTATCATTAAATCAGTTTATTAGCTGGATTTAATTTTACATATTGCGCGTTGCGCCGCGCAAATTGGTTGTATACAGGAAAAAATAAATACCATGTAAAAATATTCCTTGCCGTCAGTTTAATGCAATTTTTAAAGCAAATCAAGACTGATAATTTAACGACAATTACGGACGTGTATCGTAATTCCGATGGGAAATAAAGCGGTATATTCTTGCTGACGATTCTCGGAGGAAGTCGCGAACCGTAAAAAGCTGTAAAAAAAAAAGGAAAATCCAAGAGATGTAACAAGAGAAGCACAGGAATCGTCAGAGCGGAAATAAAACAACTTGTCTTTCTTCGAGCATCGCTTCGTAATTACCGTGCAATTAACTGCACGACAATGGGACTACGTCTCTCAGTCCTCTCAGAACGATCCGCGAAATGAATTAGACGCTTTTGTGCACCGCTAAATTAGGTGGAGGCAGACTGAGGCTAACTGAAATTAAAGAAAGGATTCACCTAAATTTTAAATCTATTGATTAGCTATTACGTGGCCTATCATGTTCACGATTGACGTCAAATAAATTAATGTCGTAAATTAATGTCGTTACATTTTGGATGTGACATCGAGAATATTCAGCGTGGTTATTAGGTGACCTAGTTTTAGACGTCAGTGTGTACATAATTCTCTGGACTTCTATCTGAATTATTCGATTCCAGACGTCTGATATATAATACTAATTAATAGACCTACTCGATTTAATTGATGTCAAATACGTGCGTGCTGTGCATTATACACTAGCTAGCGCTAACTGATGTATAGCGTGACTACTGGCTGACCACGCTTCGCAATAACTACTGCGAGATTGCAGCGTGGGCTCTGCTCGACCACGAATAAACCCCGTGTAGATGGTAGGCAAGAGCAATAATAATATTGCGAATGTGGTGTAACAATCTATAATCAAAGCGAGACAAAATGAGATCACTGCGACATAATTAATGTTTCCGATGATGGATTCGTGAATTATTTCGTAACTTTTGTATGCATCAGCGGGAATACGGATGTATATACGCACGTCGATCGAGATGTGTAATTATAATTTCCGATGGGAAATAAAAAGACACGCTCTTTGCGGATCGTTGGATGGATGTAAAAAAAAACCGTGAAAAAAAAGATGAAAAGCGATATAGGCGTAACGAGGGCGACACAAAAATCGCCAGAGCGGAAATCAAATAATCCGCTTTGATATTTCGAGCATTATTGAGTTACATCGATGATACCATTACCGGATTTATCATGATACAGCCGCGAATAATGCCTGCTCAATAAATAACAGGAAGTGCGTCAGCAATTACACCGTACCGTATTATTTTTCAATCCGCGAACTAATTTTGCGTGAACTTGCTTCCTTAACAGTGACTAGCTCTCACGTAACGTGCAACTCGCATCGAATGTCACAGCGCTGTTTATCTGCGGTGTAAGCTCGCCTTGCTTGTAGGTGCCGAATTAATAGCGAGAGTCTATGTGCGCGCCGCGTCATGCACGCACGTGCATGCCGTCGGGCTTGTCCGTGTCTCTGTGACGCGACGCCACAGAACCACAGACGCGAGAGATTTTGCGTCTGTTTTGATTCTGGTTCCAGTTTGCGGAGTCTTACACCCGTCGTCATCTGCCGCGTGTCTCTCGTGCATCGCTCGCGGGGTTGCGCGTTAACTGCACGCTCCTCTGCGCTTCTGTACGCAAACTTATAAGTCGCATAAACGGTCCATCGGCAGCAGCTGGCAATAATTTCTCGTCGCGAGAGAGGCTATACGTTTGCACAGAGGTGGGAAAGTTTTGAATTTCGGGCTGACGATCTTTCGTTACGGTGGTTGAAATCGTCGTTATATCACGGCGCGAGTTGAATTAAAGTGAGAAATTTGTGCTTACAAATGCTCACACCGCGCGATGCTCTGCGACAGTCCGCTAAATACTCGCTGGGATAATTATCGTTTAACGCATGGAACTACTAATCTCCGAACTACTACGGTGCTGAAATGTAGATTCGTTTTTTCTTTGTTCTTTCTATTCAACGTTTCCGCGAACGTGCGAACAACTTGCCGTCAATGAATCACCGCTCGTTCCGGAAATCGAAGCACGTTTCTCCGAAAGATCTCTTTACGAATCGCGCGACGTGGAGAGTGCTTTGGCAATTATACGCATATACCGTGCGGCGCTCTACTCGCGCGAGTGTTACAATAACGTTAAAGCTGTATGCGCGTTACGTGGCTAACGAAACAAAGTAAAATAATTAGCAGCGTCGGTGGGAATAACGTATCGACGAGGCGCGATTGCCGTGCCGGGGGAGCGCGCGCTCTCACAACGAAAACAATCCTAATTACAGCCACGGGCGGCGGTGTTATACGTGCGCGTACACGTTAACTCCCAATTACGGACGCCCGGGCAGACGTTGACGTACAATTACGCGCCGCCGCCTAATTTAATTGGCCGATTACGATACTCGTCGTACGTCGCCGCTCGCGGACCAACCGCGCGGCGCGCTACCACTGGCGACGCGCGGCTGGCAAACGACGCGCCGTTACTACCGGAATGTGCGAGGGGTGGTTTAACGGCAGGGCAGGCCTATGATTTACAGGCGGAGGATGCGACGCGGATCGTGGCATAATGCGAGCACGCGGTAAAGCTCGATGATCCGCATTAGGCAATAATACCGCGCTCGAGCGCGGAGGAGTTACGGGATCTACCGTAAAACGGACAAATCGCCGTCGCGCCGGGCGATCGCGGGCGTGCAGCCGTCCCGGCGCGGCGCCTGAATTCGCCCGTCTGCGGATCGCCTGCCATGTTAAGTTATGTCGAGAAACCACGGTTGCGGTTTGATTCAATCAAATCGCGACGTGGGCCTCGTCGTATTTCAAATTGGGGCAATTACAGCTCTCGAGACAGTGGCGAGCGGCAAAATTTAGGATGGTAAGGGAGGAGGATGATTTTCATCCCTATACCTCCGTCTCGAGACAATTACGCTCTCTTGATGAAGAAATTGTCGCTTCGTTAGAATTCGTAGCGTAATTGTGATACAATAGGCTTTTATTATATAGCTATATTTATCAATTCCGCACAAATCCTTCTTAAATGGCGAACCAAGTTCCACGGCAGTAAAATAACTCGGGCATTCAATTTATCGGCACTTTCGAGAAAAGCAGGTCGCACCGGGTGCGATATGTACAGAAATAATTTCGCGGTCACGCCCCTCGACACACCCATGCTTTATCGAAAAGTATCCGCGATCCGCGCAATCAAGAAAGTGTGACGGAGACGGGAAATGCTCGTAGATATAAACGAGAATAAAGTGTACAAGGTGTGGACTGGGGAGGCAAGCAGGAGGAAGGGGAGCGGAGGAAGGGAAAGCAGGTCGCGCAGGAAAAAGGGAGGCGCACGACGGAATTTTCCGTAGGGGTGAGCGCGACTATCACGAGGTAGTAAATTCAGCGCCGACTTTTCCCAGGGAAATTATAATTTTCCCTCTCGTAAAGAGCGACTCCGTGACGCTAATGCGAGCGTACATTAGGCGAGAAAAATAGCCCGGGCCGCGGAGACGAGGGAATTTGTATGAAGGCGAGACCGGCCCGCGGGTTAATCGCCAGGAAAATGGCGACAATGGGCACTGCGGCGCGTATTAAGAATCAACGATGCTCGGCGATGGTGAACCAGATCCGGGCAAACGCGATGTCTTCGTTATGCGCCGAGCAAGGGCGCCTTGCGATTCTTAATTTAGCTTAATAGTCTAGCTGTGCTTATCGTGGTCTTCTATGGCGAGTACGCTCTTAAGAGTACGGTCGGGAAGAAGTGGAGAGTAAATGAGTGAATAATATTTTATTACGTTCTAGGATAAAATGTTTTTGAGAAATTTTGAGAAATAAGGAAAAAGAGAGAGAGAGAGAGAAAGAGAGCAAGATAGATATAGATAACGAGAATAGTATTAAAAAGATTTGTTAATCGATTCTATTTTAATAATAAAAGTAATTTTGTTTTTTTTTTAGTGATATGTTACAATTTCTTATTTAACGCGGATAATTATTATACATCTAATTAGTATATTATATAACATTTGAGCTGTGTCAAGAATGCAGCATGTTTTTCTTGAAAGTAGATCTCTTGATAGGTTTTTTTCACAAGTTCGTGTAACTCGCGCTCACAACATCCGCTTTTGCAGTAATAATCCCGCACGATATCGCGTAATTGTCAATCCGCTTTGAATGCAACGCCATAAACAGAGATTGGCGATACCTTCGAAGTTTAGATTAGGTACTACACAATGGTTTTCTTATAATACCGTATGACACGCAGAAGTCGCCACTGAAGAGAGTTAAGCCAATTTGGCTCGGAAAAGTACGTGCTTCGTGCAACGCGAAACATGATCCACTCGAGCTTTAAGTCTCTTTTATGGGATTACCTCAGCGGTTGGCATTGTAACCGTTGTGTTTCGAGTAACCACAAACTTTCATACATACACTCGTTATCCTAGGATCAATAAACTATATCTACCGTCGTCGTCGGAATAATCGGCAGGTAAACGAACATGTAAGTCCATTTGTTCGATCGACGATGATCCACTTGGACTTTGAATCTTTACATTACGGCTCTACGAAACTCCCTGCTGCTTGCCACGCAACAGCGTTATCCTGTTATACGAGGACGAGGTGAAGGAATTATGGTTTACCGCGGTAACGTGAGGATCATTAATCGAACGAGCTACATCACGTGATACTACGTACTATGCGAGAAATCAAGAGTTAGATCATCAAGACCACGTCGGCGGAGATGAGAAATGTTTCGCAGAGATAACCCTCGAACTAATCTATGTCTCTCCAAAGTAACTAGTGAATTATCTATTGTAATTATAATGTACGCGTTAATCTAACATGAGGAAAGGATATATGAGGCAGAAAATGTATAATTATTGAAAGTGTAATTAATAAATTCCTTAATTTAATTTAATTAATTTTAATTTTTGTTGTGCATCAACAAAAATACATACATATTAAAGAAGGACAGAAAGTACACAAAAGGTAAGGCATCAACATTATTGCTGCTATAAAGCCTGTCAGAAAAATTTGGATTTGTATAAACTGAATAGCAAAGCAATATTTTACGTATAATTATTACTGTGTTTACGCTTATAACAATTCAGTATATGCGTGTAAAACACGATGAAAAAGAAGAGAAAAACAAAAAGAAAACAAAAAGAAAAAATTGGATTTGAAATTTAGCGTCATGTTTCGTCCACAGCAAATAATTAATTGTTACGAGAACTTTAAATGAATCGATATCTCGTTTATTTAGCCGACTGTTCGTGCTTTTAATATTCAGACGACGAAATTAATAAAATTTCTCGCAGGCGCGTATACATACATTGCGGAAACGCGGCAGCTGTTAGATAAAATAATACAATAGATCATATATGTAGCTATACAAGTAGCTTTTATCGTCGCCATACGGCACGCTAGGTGATATGAAAGATCGGCAAGAAGAAGCAGCCATTGAACAGAGCACCCTTCGCCTTTCGACTTTTCCATCTCGGACATAATTTTTGGACGCCATGCGTCTCGCTATATACATTGACTTCTTATCTCTTCCGTCCCGGCGACCTCGATGCGAGAGAGGTTTCGAGTGAACGTTACAAAAACTTCTATCCCGGGAGCACATCAGGAATCTATCAGCATCGACGAAGGGCCAGCTGACTTTTTGTCCGACCTTCTCGTATATCCGATCTCCGTGGAATTGCGTCGGGGGATTCTCTTAGGGATGGCGACTCTTAGCCCTCCACGATCGAGGCGAAATCAGGACACGCGAGGAAGTTAACTATCCTTTCAGCGAGGTGTTCCTTTTCTCAAAGAAATCCCGCCGGAAGGATCGGCCGGCGTTTCCTGCAGGATACATTATGGAAGGACGCTTCTTATCGCGACGTTTAACTCTCTTTCGGTCGATACAGCTGCAGACAACGGCAATGTATATATTATGCATGTTTGAGAACAATAATTTGAGCGCGTGGATTTAACGAATATTATAAATTCGAGGATCAATAATTAATCACAGTAGAATGGTAATTGTTAATTGCCGTGTTAATTATTGAAAGTGTAGTTAATAGATTCCATTACGTGTGCAGGATTTGAGATTTAACGCCAGATTTTGTCCATATAGCAAATGAATTAATCATTTCGTGGATACTTTGGACGCATAAATGATCGGCGCTTCTATCGGTACTTCCGTCACTTGACTGACGTGATTCGTACATTTAATATCCGGACGGGATTAATCAGAATAAGATTAATCAGATTGCTCGCGGGTGCATATACCGCTGAGGAAACGGCGAGGGGGAAGGACGATATTGCGGCGGGACAAATCTCGGGTGATCTTCCAGCAGTCTTGACATAATCCGGGCGGAATGCCGAGTGAGCTATGAATTCGCGGGAGAGAAAAGTTTCGTAGCTCGGAATGCCATTTAATCGATTCAACGCGCCCTCGAAGTTCTTTAGACGTCGTCGTCGCGCCGCTCCTCTCCTCCCCTCCTCCCCGGATCTCGTCCCATCATGTGGAATTCGCACTGTAGGAAGTTGGTCCGGATCGAGGAAAGTGTTCCAGATAGAACGTTGAAGAGGGCCGCTCGAAGTTTGACGCGGCAATCGTCGCTTCGGAATGACAAGATTCCGTTCGAATGGAAGAGCAGCGCTGTTGGGATGAGGCTGCCGAGGCGTTTCCAGAAGCGACGGTATAATCGGCGGGACCATTTCCAAAGCATCCCTTCCCCTTCCCCCCAACCCCGTCTCTCTCACCCCGCCTTCCTACCGTTTTACCTAGCGTTAGGGTTTTATCCGCGACGCGATTTCGACGCGCTAATGGATTTAAGCGGCGAGTAACAGCGAGTAAGCCGCATTCGGCGCGAAGCGCGAGCGGAAAGTTACGCGATTTTACCCCACGTCGATTCTTCAACGCGGCTGCATTCGACGAAAAGTACCTCGTCGGCATTACAACCGCGCGATTTTTTTTTTACTACGCCCACGGAAAATAAAGCTCTCCACAGAAGAACTCGGTCGTTAATCTCCCGAGGAATTGTTATCCCGCGCGGGAAAATGTATTTCCTTGTCCGTAATGCGAGCGAATTGTTAGCGCGAGTTAAAGTGGAGGTATAAGATCCGCCACCCGCAGAGAGGTAGCAGTGCAATTATACTCTGATTACTTTGGATATCATCGACGCAAGAAACTAACAGTGAAACCCGCCGAGCCACCTCTGCAGGCAGGTCGAAACTTTTTAGATCGAAGATCCACAAGCTCGAACGGGAGATGTGGTTTCTGCGAGTGCAGCAGTACGAACGGTATGCTCGTCAGTGAGACCGAAGTGGGGCATGCAGGTAAGAGAAAAACGAGAAAAGGGATAAAGGAAAAGACAGTGCAGGTAAGTTCATAAGAAACGGTTGGAGCAAAAGAGAAAGAGAGAGAGAGAGAGGGTCAATTGGGTACAAGTACTTTCCAATAGCTCTCCATCATACGAGACGGGCCGTTCGTTCTCCGAAGTAAAATATTAGGTTGATTCTAGGAACGGATAGTTAGAGCACAAGTCAAACAATGGAGCACAAAGTGCCGCGGAGTTTCCAAGCTTTTGCGCGAAATTGCTAAGAAGCGGCAGGAGCTGGAAGGGGAAGAGAGGGGAGGCAGGTGAAGGAGAAGAGTGGATGGGGCTCGTGTATGCTCCTACAAAGAATTGGAAGCCTCACGATAACGGTAAAAAGGAACGCTGATACGAGGGGGGAGGGATGGATAGTTAGCTTGCCGCGTAGTCCACTCGAATAGATTTCATTTCCTCGAGCTTTCGGGAGCACGGAACTGCTTCTCCTGCGGTAGCGAGATAGTCGCATACAGGAGGCAGGAGCCGCCATTCGGCATTATGTGTAACGCGGAGAGACCCCTTAGAATCTCCTCCATGTCTGGTACCTAAGTAATTAACTAGCCGACCAACTGCGCCGCGCTCGGGCGAAGATGGAAGGGCGGACGAGGAAGTTAGTTTGGCTTCGGTTTAATATCTTGCGGACGCTCGTCAAAGTTCAGGGCGCTTCGCGTCCCAAGAAACGGACGTCGCCGCCACCGCCGTCGCCGCCGCCGCCGCCGCCATCCTAAACTAGGATGAGCCGCGCTCGCTAATAGCTCGTTCCCTTTAAGAAGCACGTCTCGCGCGCGCCCGGGAGATTACTCGTTCGCCGCATTTTATCCCTTCCGGCTGCGAGCGTTCTATCGAGCTCGCTTCAACGTGCGCCACGCGGATGTGCAACGCTTTTATCATTACGTACTTACGCTTTGATTACAATCTTTCGTCGTTTACGACGCGAATTATCCTTCGAAGCAGACGCTCGGGATTAACTTAGCTGGTCTTTCTAAAAGAGAGTCTCGTGAGGTAACTTTTTTTTCCATCCGAGAACGTGTGTTACTTCATCGTAATTAAACGGCTTTATAAATGCTTTGATAACATGTCTTGACTCAAATACGTCTTTTACTGCCTTCAGCATTAAACTTTCCTCGTAGACAATTTTTAATATCTCACGAAGCGTCTGCAATTTTTTTTACACACATTTTACTGAAAATTCTTTTTTTTAATGTAAATAACGTAAAATCTTAAATTATTCTTTTAATTACTATTTATGTTACAAAATTTATATGAAATTCTAGTGTATAAAACATCTGATTCTTATAATCTTTGGCAGCACAATAAGTTCGGAAATCGCGACAATATTTATGAAGTTTTTCTCACGTTTCGAGGAAATTAAATTGCTTTTCGCGATACCACGGATACAATGCAGCTCATAGATTATCCAAAGACAGCGGGGAGGAAGGTGATTTGCCTGATAACACCACGGGTGGAAGATGCTGCACAAATGGGCCGTGTTCAACGTCATGGGATATTTTGTGCGATGCATTACGACCGCGTTGCTTCTCGCAAAAGAGGAAAAATAAAGAAAATGGCCGTAATCGTGTGGCCCGGGATTTTTATAGCACGGTGCGGGTCTCGTTTACTGCCATTGGTGTCGTAAATAGTATCGAAGTTACAGATAGCCAATAGAGCTATCAGGTCCTAGTCATTGTCCCGGAAGTCAGAGTAGTCTTTTGGTGTTTTATGGCTCTTTTGAAAAGCTCTACAAATATTATTACATAATCTTTAATGTATGTATAATATTGCGACGAAAGAGTAATCTTTACTTGTAGCGATTATAAATTAATTAGGTATCAGCATGATAAACAAAAAGTATTAAAATCGAGTTGAAAAGTCTGTCGGCAGACTTTTCAACTCTTTTAATACTTTTTGTTTATCATACTTATACCGATAATTAATTTGTAATTGCTACAGGTAAAGATTACTATTTATTATTAAAATCGAGTCGTTAAAATCTCTGGATTGTTAAATCGTTTAGTAATAATCAACACAATACATCAATAAAATGGAACGCCGGCGGGTTTGAATGCATCTACATGACTGTGTGAATATCGTACATTTTCGTTTTATGAACTAAATCAACAAGTCAAATTTGTGTACATAAAAATCGGCAATCGGACGGACATTTAGTTTTTCCCGCTGGGAGGTGTACGTGTCAATCGTCAATTCCCATCCCTTTTTTATCAATAATATTTTCACCATAACGGAGAGAAACGTGATTTTGCGCAAAGCGCGACAGCGCAGGCTTTACTAACCGGCTTCGAGCAATCCGCAGATCGGATTATTTTTTACCGTGGCAAAGAAAGCGTCTGACCGGAAAAAAAATAACGCCGAAAATGCGAGATAAAAGCAGGGTAATCATGCATTCTCAAGTGGAAATATCGTTGATGTTTTTCGCTTGTGGCGTTTACTGCATCTGTTAACACGAGACTGCATGTAAACCGAATATAATTTTAGTATGTTTATTTCATACTAAATATAATTTTGTACCAAATGCAATTACAGCCAATGCGAGTAATCATTTGTTTTAAATCCGGAAGATAGGAATTGCGAGGGAAAAATTTTATTTGAATTTGATGAGTTTTCGCTGGAGTTTAACTTCAAAAGCTTTCCAAGCGTTTCTCATTATTAAACATTCATACTGGAAATTAACGCTGCCGGATCCTGTAGAAGTTGCCCAAATTATTCAAATATGATCATTTGCTTTGATTCTTAACGCATGTCCAGACAAAATGTAATATCATCGCTGCACAGCCGCGCGCTGGCTATTATCCGTTGAAAGTCTCGAGTTATAATATCGACTTTGCGAAGAATTAATAAAAAAAAAAAACTAGAAACGGGAGCACGCCGGGATAATCGTGAAAATTAATCGGTCTTTGTGTTTGGCATTTAAAAATGCAGCTTGATTAATTCAAGCTTAGCTAATTCAAGCCCTGAGTCGAGCCCTTACTGAGAGGTGTACACGGAATGACGACGTAGCACTGGCAATGTCGGCCATATTCATAGAGTTTTCAAACCCTTTGTGCGTGAGACAGCTCGCTATCAAAGTCTAGCACCCTTATCTCTACACGTGCGTCACGGCCTGAAAGAGCGCGCGAATGAATAGCATCGCTGAGTTTTGGGAGGGGAAGGGGAGGGCGTAAAAGAAAGGCACGAAGGGGATGCGCGTAAAAGGCGTCGTGTCTGCTTTCGTGATGTTACATCTGTAATGGTCGAGGAAAAGCCATGGGAAGATTCGACTTTATCGTCGCATTAACAACGGAAAGTTACCGTCGGATACGGCGTAATCGTGTTGTTGAAATCTATCCGGCTCGTAATTAAAGCATCGAGCAATTAAAATCGCGATATTCGATTCCTTGGACCAGACAGACGCACAAATTAATTGACGAACTAATTGATCCTATATACGCCTTTCCCCCGTTTCTGCCTTCTTCGAATGTCGATCAATAGCGGGCAGATCGAATCTAATCAGCGACGAGAGAAACGCGTCTTCCATCTCGGCCGAGCGAGGCACCGCGGGCGGTCGTGGTGAAACGTTAGGGTGACGATAATAACGTTAGTGGATCGCGGAATTGCCGTCAATCAGAGAACTATAATAACGTTAACGGGGATATTAGATGGCATTCCCCGCGGACGCGCCCTTTTTATTCCGACTAATGCTTCCGGCGGACGGGGGGGGGGGGGGAGGCAATTTGCATGAGAGAAAGTTACGTCGTCCTGGGGGCTCGTTAAATCCAAAAAAAAAATTACGAAGGGTTTGAGTCGCGCAAAAAAATGATATCGATCAAACAGGGCCGACGCGGACGGGGAAACGTGCGACTGCACGGCTGCCTGGAGGATCTGGTGCCTGGCACAACTGGCTAGATGTGTAATCATGCCGAGAAAATCACTACCCGATGGAATCGCCGCTCTCCCCCTCCTCTTTCCACCGATGGCTTTCGCAACGTGCGTTTAATGAAGGGGTGTCCACCCGCACGGGAAGTCGTTCATCATCATAAAATCTTCCGGGGCAGTGGTTAAGGGTACGATTTCGAGGAGTAGAAGCGCAGCTGGGGCGCATGCATTTCCGTGGAACTTTGAGCAGTGATGATATGCAAATTGGATGGTACCGATTAATACAACTTAATTTCAAGTTTCAACCTTTCGTACGTTTTTACTTCCATTGGACGATGTCAAGATGCGTTTCAACCAGTCCGAACTTGATACTCGCGTACATCGATAATTCCAGATAAAACTAGAATCCTATTCTAATTTATTAACCGCGATACATTGACAAAACAAGCATTGGGGAAAGGGCGGGAGGCAGGGATTTGCTCTCTGGTCGAGCTTATTATATCAACAAAGCGCAGTACTCTAACAAATTCCAATGGAACGCAGCGAGACAATATCGGCACAATTGCACCCGCTATAGCAGAATCTGCAAGAGTCGGGGGGGAGGGTAGTGGAAACCAATAAATCCGACACATCGGCGGGTTTGGCCGGCCGCGTCCGCGAAAAATATTTTATTTTTGCGCGAAAACCAACCGGCGTCCCGGTATTTTTCGGCGTGCGATCGTAAACAACTTTCACGGCGCGAATTGGCATGCTCATCGAAATTGCATACCGCCGACATGCGAGTAGATCGCGAGGAACAAATGTTCATTTATTATCATCTATCGACGCGCCATTGTCCGCGTACTGCACTTAATTTCTTCAATTCCATTTCTCACATTTGTTTATAAAAAATTCAGCTTCATATCACACGCGGACGATACAACTTGAATACTTCCAACATTTCAACAACTGTTGAAATTATTAATTAGCGTTCAATGATACAACAACTTTGCATAGCGATAGCGAGCAGAATACATGAATTCTTCATAATTTCTTTAAATAGGAAATAAAAATAATATAAATATCATTATTGTTTGACAGCGTCGTAAATTGCTCGAAGAAAATTTCGACATTTAAGGACCGAATTTGATTACTGCAGCGTCGCTTTACAAAATACGAGAGGGTCGTACTGTAAAATTGAGAGGAATGTAAGAAATAAATTAGGCAAATTCCTCGAAATTGGAGAAGACTGCATCGCTTTGTCGCGAACTCCGCCGGTTCGTTCTGCCTCTAACAGGCCGAGGTATCACGTTTAAAGGCATCGCCGTCGGTGCTTTCCATGTGTTCCGTACTGACGTAACGTACCCGGTCGGCGCGCCGACCGTCGTTAAAGCGAAACAATGGGCATTCGGATTACGTCCAATTCATTTGTCACGTGCTTTCGAGAGTGGTGAGGCGGCAGAGCGAGGGAAAAATGGAAAACAGCGCGACCTCGGGCGAGCGCACGGCACACGGGCAAAAAGAGACATTGCCAAGAAATTAATTTCACGGTTAACCGTCTGTGAGCTATTATACGACCCGCGCGAGTTCTGCTACTCGGAATAAGTTATCATCTCACGAACGCGAAGCACAAACCGACAGAGAAAAAGAAATATTCGAGAGGCATTCATTCTGTTAAAGAAATTCATTGTTAAAACAATAATACTATGCGCTTTATCAATAGTCCATCCGTGAAAATCGAGACGTTTGCCGCGGCTAATTATAATTCTGCAGCTTCCTCGGCTCCCCCTCTCACCCTCCTCTGTTATTACTTATTCCTTTCGATAAATCGAAAAAATTTAATATCCGTTATATGAGATTTCTCATGAGACAAAGAAATATTGGATACTCTCTGCTTTTTTGTCGTGAACATAAAAAAGAGAAACGGGGGCAATGTTTTTAATTATAAATCCGAGCAAAACATCAATCTCGCTGTACTCTCATTACCCCGCAATATTACGTCTCGAAGCGAATACTTAATAAAACGGAGCTGCCGGCGCGGGTGTCCAAGAGCCATTGCAACCAAAAGTGCAGGTGGAATACCCCCTCCCCTTAAACGTGCCAGTCTTGATAAGCGCCGAATTAGCGGCACCACGTCGAGGATCTCGGCAATTAGTCAGGAGGGAGGTGGGGGGGCATGAACGTGCCAAAAAGCCCGGTAAACTCGTGCCACGGCCCCGCGAACTTCGCGGCGACTTCGGACGTAAATCAGCGGCGTCCGGGTGGTGTCTCGTTTTAGCGGGACACCCGGTACACACGCCGCACTTGCCGGGGTTTACTGTGCGCGGTGAGTTACTTGTGGGATTAATATCCCTATCTTCTGTACGTTCACATTCAACCCCCTTGCAAACGGGCGTGCGCGCGTGCACACACGCGCATCGCACACACCCGCGCGGTTGGGGGCACGTTACCAGGATAACGCGCGTCTGGGTGCGAACGGCGCAGAACTCGCATTTTCACCCTCTGTCCTGCATAGTCGGTAACACTGTTGCTGCGTCGGCAGCACACCTTCGATTTATGGCTTTGTATATATTATTTCGACAGTTCTCTTTCTCTCCTCTATCTTTCCGCGCCACCATTGGTCTCTCACCGACATTATTCCCCGCGGTTCTCTTTCGCTCGCTCTTTCCCATCGCCTTTTCTCCCCTTCCGTGTCACTTCCTGCACTGCTTGAGTCTGTCGCATCTATTATCTATCCTTTTCTGTTGTACAGCAGGCCCGACTGCTTTTCCGAAAATCGATGATCGTTCACCGAGCAGCGTGACTGCTTAACCATTTGCATGCAATTTGCATCGCGATTGGTATTTTTCCTGATGCTTGCGGAAACTCGAACGCACATTATAGAACCTCAACGAAAAAGGAAAGATTTTTATCTATGTCTTTTTGTTACTGTTCTGCATATCTAGAAAATAACTATTTAACTATTGACAGATTATATGAATTTTGGCAGCTCAACAAACAAATGTTGAATATCTTCTTAATTTCAACTTGATCCTAATGTAATTCTTATTCCGTCTCATAATACTCTATTCATATATTTTGATATAAATATTTAGAGTAATCAGTCATAAAATCAGCATATATATAGAGAATAATTTATTTTTGCAATCTACATCTAATTAGTACGAGCGATGGTCAGCGATTTTTACAGATACATCATCGTTTTTCGGTCGTTCGCGTGTGGAAAAAAATATATCAAAGTGACAATAGTTGTATGTAACGAGTTTATAGCTTAAAAACCGCAAATTCTACTTCACTGTCTTTGTATTAAGTCACAGATTACCTAGCAACCGTTTCCTTCTCTTGTAAGTCACCGTTCAACTCGAGCAACAAACAAATTATCACTGACTTTCGCGCGCGCGTAATCCTGAATTCAAGGGTGAGTCTTGATTTTGGGAATTCCAGAAGTGCCGGGATTTAGCGATGCTTCGGGAGATTCGCCGCCGCGAGAGCGTTTTTGATGCACGCTTAACCGCGGCGCGCCGACACTGGTTAAGTGGTTCAGCACGTTGCGAGATTTGCTGCTTCAACTATTTATAAAATTACGCTGTAGGACATTACGTGCATCTAACACTATCGCCAGAAATTATTCGCACACCTTTTTACCGAAAAAACTTGATTAGTATTAATTTGAAGAAAAAAAATCTTTTTAAAAGAATTTTTGTCCAGAAACTTGTAATCATCTATTCATATTCAGTAAATAATTAAAGAAACATTCATAATTGTAGTGTCTAAAATATTTTTTTAATATATCTGACAAATAATATAGAATAGAATATTTATTTATTTCTAGCATTATATGTATTTGATTAATATTGATACAAATTTTTAATTAAACGCTTGTTAGGCTTATAATCCGGAAAAAGTTCAACGTGCAACTTTTCAGCGTAATCTGTACCCGCTTTAAGTATCATTGTTTCGTAAATGCGCTTTATACCGAGGCGGTGCATTAATTGCATTATTAATTGAGTCTCAAGTACAGGGCCGGTTCAAACTTTGTAAATAGATTACTTTGGTCGGGGGGCGCCGCATCACTCGGTTTAGGATAAATTTGTTAAAATTGAATTTGCGTGTTAAGCGGCATAACGCAGAAATCGCTTGTCGCGCAGTTTAATCCTGTATGAGGAAAGGCGAAGTTACCATCAGTGTGTATTATCATAATAAATTCCATAACTCCATGCGGAATCCCTTATATCCTCCTCACCCCACTTTCCCTGAACTCACACGTGCACACAATTTCATCACAGCTTCGCGTATTTACGTTAACAGCACGAAGCGTTGTGTATACACAAATCAAAGAATTTACGTGTTGATTCGTAACGACAATTCGTTCGTTGCGTTGTAAGAGCACAATAAGAATTAATCCAACAATGCCGCTTGAATAATGGTGTGCATATGTACGTGGTACTTTTCATCTCATTCAGCGTTCCATATAGGAAATGTAAGAGGATATTAGTTCGAAGCCATTCTGTTAAAACAACACTCAAATATTCGATACTGGCGAAGGATATCGGTACCGATATTGGCTTCGGGGCTGCCAATCCCAATATAAAACGCCATTAAAACGGGTGAAAAGAAGAGCTATTCGCGATCAACGTGGTTTATTAGCTTTACCGCAAATATAAACGCTATGCAAAAATCCCCGCTAAAAATATTCCGATTTCTCGTATCCATAAAATACATTTATCTTGTTTATCAGTATTTATATTTATCAGTATCTGATGATAATTTCTGTACGAAAATTAATGCAAAGTAAAGTTGATCTAATGCAACGTTTCACAATTTTTTACAAACACATTTTTTGTAACACATTAAATAGTGAATCAAATTTATCGAGACACACCAAGTGCATACATTTTAGCGCTGAGAATAGATCTTTTAGATACCGTCAACACGATACTCAGAAATAAAAAGTAAAGTTGTAAAGATTTTATTTCTTATTTTAACATTTTAAAAGTAATTTTATTGCAATTGTTAATATCGATTTGGTTAAAATGAGACAATAAAATTTGTATAAATATAACAAAGGGGTAACTAATTAGAAAATACATAGATATACACCTGGACTTCTGATTTCACTTCACCGGACTTCACAGACTGTCATAGATTTCATTGGACTACGCTGGACTTCACTGGACTTCGATGGACTTCATCAGACTTTGCCAGAATTCATCGGACTTCGAGGAATTTAGTGGATTTTACCGGACTTTATCGGACTTCGAGGAATTCAATGGACTTTTAACGAGTTGTACACTAGAATTCAAGAATGATTACTGATTACCCTCTCGAAACAATTTTATTTTTATAATTTTTAAAATATTTTCTATTTCGTGCCCCTTGCTGTTTTACTTATTTCTAAATTTTTTTTCATCTCTTTTTCCTTCTCAAAAATTATTACGGTAGATTTGAAAACCCTTTGCGGTACCAGTATGCCGCGGTACACATTTAAAAAACCTGCAATCATTAAAAAACAATTTAAAAAACTTGCAATCTAATATTTCTTCATCAAATTTTCTTGATTTCTTCATTGCTTCATTCGATTTTTTCTTAAAAATTTAAATTTTAAATTTTTATAAATTTTTTATTGAAGAACTGTAATTTACAAATTGGATTCATAAATATTAATTCAAATAGTTATATTGTGTATTGCGATACATATATAGTTCCTCATTTCATAAGAAAACTCATACGAAAACGTAGCTATACTATTTCGCAATTTCAATCAGATAGACTTTGCGATTCAAAATGATAGTCATATTATACCATCTCGTTGCACTTTCAATTAGAAGGACTTATGCTTCAATTAGACAAGGCATACGCGTCAAGTGTATAAAATCAATTAGATAAATATGATGCCGTACGCATTATTGATGAGAATGCGCGCTTGATTTCCCGATCACGTAAAAGAGGACCGCTTAATTTCTTGCGAAAAGGAGGCTAAGAGGTTTCCTCCGCCTCTCAAGTACCATAGGTATCCATGACGACGCGATGACAGTGTCTTCCAGTCCTCGACATCAAAGAGCCCGTCGAGTATTAGTGACAGAAATCGAAGCCAGCTCGGCGGGAGAAAGATGGTCGGTTAGATAGATCGAGATACGCCGACTCGTCCCATCCGTCGAACCGTAAGAGGTTGCGAAGAGGATGGGGAATCGGGATAGATGGATGCGAAACGGAGAGAATCGCGGCACGTAGTACCCCTTGAGCTATTGATCAACGGCGACGAGGCACCGACAACACGCCCTCTTAATTAAACCCTCTGGGAATACGAGACGAGCGTCTACATGGGCGCGAGTACGGAGGGGGTCATCCACAAGGGTATCCTGCGAAATCATCGTCGCCATTGCCGTCGCCGTCGCCGTCGCCGTCGCCGTCGTTGTCGCCGTTCGTCGTCAATGTCGTCGAAGACGGGAGCAGGAAGAGGACTAAACGTTTCAAGTTTAAACAGCCTTCCCCCGCAACAAAGTCCTCGAGACCCTCAGGCGGTTTGAAACGTTAATAACTTACTCGTTCCCACAATTGACAGCTGAGCGATCTTTCTTTCTTCCCAATTTTTTTCCCTACCTTTTCCCCGATTTGCTTCCACTCGTCTTCCCCCTCGTGCCACTCGCGAAGTTTAAGCAATCCACGGAGTTTGAACGAGACGTGCTATCCTATCCCTTCGCGTCCTCTGCGAAAGCGGACTGTCAAAAGCAAAAACCACGTCAGCGGCACCCTGAAACGTCCGATGAAGAACCTGTCGCCTGCTGGGATCCGCGCCCAAGTTTGTACGCTTAACATTTCGCGAGGAAGATAATTGACCCGAGATGCACCTGAGATAGTTTGCCGACTAGATTTGATGTTAACGAGCGCAGCGCATCAAATTGAAAATACGTGTCCTTAATTACATAAATTTAAGGCCTTCCACTCGTGCCTTCTAATTCTATTTCTCTTGCTAACTCTATCCACCCGCGACGCCTGGTCGCACTTGAGCGAAAGTTTCTGCTGAGTTTCGGTCGATTCGACCTGTGTGAAGTGAATGCGAAAGGGGATTGCGGGTCCTTGGGAATTTGAGAATCCTCTCACGGCACCGATTAATGTCTATCATTAAAATAAATTAAGCATTAATTCAATACATGTCCTTATTTATATTAAAACGTAAATTTTACGTAAATTTCTCTCTTACATAAATCTTATGTACGAGTATATGTAAATACAAAAGAGAATATATATGTCATATATATTCTTCGAAATTAATATAGGTATCAAAATTTTATATCAGGACTCTCTCGAGACTATAGAAAATTGTTTATTACGGGTTTGATTACATTGACAAAATACCACGTGGTCGCAGCTTCAACATAAAAGCGAAGTTAATTATTTGTCTGTTGGTCCGATAATAAAGCGCTCGCTGTTGCAGGCGGCATCAATCTCGCGGAAATTCCGGGAATACCTTTCGCACGACTAAGGAGTAGTAAGTAGTTTCGCGCTTAGAGGGGTGTGAGATTGGAGGAGCGACGCACGCGGTACTTCGACGGATGGGGTACGGCGGCGGCGGCGGCGGAGGGGCCGCTCGTTCGTCGAGTAATTAGCGACGGTAGCAGAGGAGGAACGGTTTATTAGCGCGGAAAGCGCCGAACGCCGCCAGGGCAAATATTCTCGCGCGCGATGCACTCGCAAGAGAAGCGCGCGGGCGGTGAACTAAACTTCCGGTAGGTATCCAACCCTTATTTCGAGCGAATGGCGGTTGCGCATCCCGTGGATCTTAGCTAACGTCACGCCGACGTTGGCACCGTGCGCAGGATAATGCAGGCCACATTTCGCATATTTGCGTAAAGTTGCCTTCGATCGTTCTTTCGAGAATGCCAAACGTTATTCGCTAAAGCAATGTTAATATTTTTCGCACAATTCAGCAAAATTTAGAGATAATTGCTACCACTCGCTGTTCGATTTCTTTTTATGATGTTATTGTTACACTTCGATTTCTCCTCTTTCTATTGTTGATCTCGTTTTCTCTAAGGGAATGATATATTTCTTATTTCTCAATATCATTTCTCAAATTTTTTTCAAACAAAATCAGAGAGAATTCCACCGAAAAAACCCTCCATCTTTTTTGCCGGCGTGTCTTTCGCGTTATAACTCTCTTGCAGTTCCTTTTCGCGTTCAAAAAAGGAATTTCAGCTATGTGTAAGCAGGGGTAGTAAATTCCGAGCAATAACTCCTCTCCGCTCGCTCAACTCTTTGCCCAGAAGTAATGCCGGAAGTACCGTGGCGGACTCACCCTTGACGCACCCCTTTAGACGTTTGCGCCATAAGTTCGAAGAATGTGCAGAACGTGGTGATATGGCTAGCTGAAGAGTTCTGTAAACAGCGCGATGCTTGACGGAAACGGAACTGGCTGATGTCGGAAGAGTGGTAAGAATTAAAAAGTTATTGCAAGCTTCAGGAGAAAGAGGAAATAAAAGAAAGGAGGTACAGAAATATAAAGTGAATTTCCAAGAAATCCATCCGCTAACCGCTGCGAGAAAGCAGATCCTAAAAGAACAATCCATTAAGCAGAGGAAACTTTACAGGTAAAAAGTAACGTCGTAAAATCACATCTGCTTTATTTACAAAATGTAATTTACTTTATTCATCCTATTGCAACTCTAGGCACTCTTTATTTCCGCCGCCAAATACTCGCGAAATTCAGCAAATAGAACAATAGCACTCGAATGTCCTCGTTTCCTCCTACTCGCTCTCAATAATTTCCACGTACACAAATTAAACATGACATCTCTGCCGCTCGGCCTCTGTATAAGTTTTAATATAAATCACGCTCTCCGTGGCCCAAAAACTCGAGGGAAGACGAGACGGAGAAGGCGACTCATTAAAGAACCATGTATCCCGATGCTCTTGTCGCCGGCACGATGAAAGGGTAAATTTCATAAAACTCGCTTTCTCTCCTCGGACCCTTACTTTGTCCGAACTGCCGGTGGCAACTCCGAATGAATTTTACATGAATCCGTTTCCCCTACGGGCCGTGGGCGCGCGCGCGCGCACGCGCGATAAAGTTAATAGCCGCAAAAAGAACTTTGCCACTCGACCGGCTCGTTAAAAGAAAAAGCACAGTTTGCCACGATACACCGTTCGTCCACTTCATCCCGTCTCTCATTTGTCCTTTAGTTTCATCACACCGGTCTTCGATCGCTCCCGTTGAGCTCGAGTACGAATCTACTTCGTTGGGTGCGTGGTGATCCTTCGTGGATCCTGCATCCTGTATCTGCTTGACATGAAGCACCGGTTCGGTTACCATCTCTCGTGAAAGGAAATAAAAGACTTCTAAGTTTCCGTCAGGTGATAGTTGCGCTCGACGATAGTCGAGTATCTTTGAAATGTATCTTCATTTGTGCCTTTCTATCACTGTTCTCCGACCACGTTTCTCTCGCCAGTCTTCCAGTATCTTCGTAACACTGTGAAACAAGGGTAATTTCTCTCTTTTTGTTTCTTTCTCTCTCTCTCTCTCTTTTTAAACACAGAAGATAAAACTTCTTATCGCAATCAGAGAATTCTGGTAGCTACCCCTAACGAAAAGTTTGGTATTGATCTCAGTCTTCATAGCAGCCAACGATTGCGATGTAGGAAAATGTGTGATTCACGAGAACTTCACGAAAAACTTCAACAACTCTTTTTTCAACTTAAAAAAATGTATTCTTCTAATCTCTTTATTTTTCTTTTTAATTGCCAAAAAGCTGGAACATATTTTATTCATGTAAGCTGTTATTTAATTCACTAAATGTCCTGTTCAATCAAGAAGTCAATTATATTCAACAATCATATCTAATCTTCAAGAAACGGGATAAAATGTGCGAAAGAAAAAAAGTGAAGGACCGGCAACTACGAATTTGAAAGCTTAATAACGAAACTTGGCGAAGTAACTCCGCTGCATGAAAACTTCTACGAAAGTAGACTCATGAATTCGGTTGGTTCAATTCCAGCACGAGCAGACGGACTCGATCAAGGCTGCTTCTTAATATTGCACACCCAACCAGACGATTTTCGCGAGTATTCAACAACTGCACGACTTCACGAGATATTGGCGCGGCACGCTCGGCTGATCTGTGTCTATTTTATTACACCTCGCTGAGTCGCCAATTCTCTCGCGAATATCGATTGACGTTCCCAATTTACAAAGCCATTCGGACATATCCGTTTGTCTCTCGTTGTTCCGTATAAAAGAATGACTGTTCGCATCGTATAGCTTGCCATAGTTAAGCGCGCCGTTCACTTTTTTTTGGAGTTATTTCGTAAAATGTACAATGAAGTACAATGAAGTGCAATATGCCTTGCTATTGAGACCTCTGAAGATAAAAAGACAGAAATAAAAATATCGATAATATCCTTTTACGAATAACAATAAAAGTTTTTAAAATAAAAGAAAACATATAAAATATTTTGAGTAATAAAATATGAAATGGAACGTTATAATATGTATTAACAAATTGCATGTTTTTTTCTAACTATAAGCTTGGTACTTTAGCCCTTTTAAAAAATGGAAAGAGTTCGAATATCATATCACATCTTTGTTTCGTCATTAATTAAACAAAACAGTATCGGATCGAACTGTGCTCGATGGAGAAACACATAAATTAATGCTAGTATTCGTTTTGGGATTAATCGATCTGAATAAACAGCGCCGATTGCACTTGCAAATATGAAAAATAACAAATGTCGCGATGGCAGCGGAGAGAGATGAGCAAAAAGAACGAAGAGACCAGCGAGAATCCATGGCCGACAATGTTTCGCATGTAACGGGTGTCGAAGAGTGGCCGTTACTTGTCGCGGACTAACCGGGTCGAACTAATCCGGAGAATCCAGGATACGGACCGATACCTCGATATTTAGAGTTATTGCCGGATCGCAGAAAGTTCCGTTCCAGGCGAGTAATCGATGTAACGCCGTCCGCTTTATTGCCCCGGTCCATTAACCACCGTTCGGTTTGTGTGTACACACCCCGGTGGTAACGCCGTAACGAGAAAACGGACGGCACACGCTGCACAGAGGGGACGGCAGCGGGGGGAACGTTAAATGTGTGGTGTCACAATTACCGCTACGGCGAACGTTTAAATTCCCACACAGTCGGGCGCACGATCTTCGGATTATGCGCGAAGTAACAATTATATCGATTGTTGTACTGTAATTATTTTCGGAGCATCATATATTTCGCGTCGCTTAAGACAATCTCATTAACGCACTCGTAACGGATCAAATTGCGAGGAGAGTAAGCCCCAGAATGTGAGCCTTCTAAAATCTAGAATGAAAAGGATATGAAGCGTTTGCACATATGTAAGGTATAATTCGTTCGTGTAAGGTATCTTACAGTCGTCTAACATAATGTTGTCTTCGAGTAAGAACAATGTAAATTCCGATTTCACATGCAATTAATCATAAAAAATTAATTATAAAATAATTGTCAGTAATTTATTCGCGGATTAAATCACTTAAACAGTATTTCAAAAATGGTTAGATTTAAATAGCTGTCTTAGATAATCTTCAGTATCTGTAATGATACTGATACTACCAAATTTAAAATTTAATAATTGAAAATTGGAAAAAATTATGTGATACTGAATTATTCTTAAAAGAAAAAAGAGAAAATATTTATAATATGTAATACATAGAATTAAGAAATTTACATATAGCAATTAAGATTGATTAGTAATTATTTGTCAAATATTTGTTAACATTAGCTGATAATGTATACGATATCTACATACAAATGGAATGTAAAATCAACTATTAAGCCAAATATGCTGTGTGAAATAATATACGATGGTTGCGAGACACTCGGTATAAAGAACGGGAAATATCAGATACAAAAGTGAATTCAACGTGACGTTGTAGGAATAAAAATATAGTTGTGAAATCGTTGAACATGGAAGAAGAGACTTTTCGTGTTTTTTTTATGCACGAATTAAAAAAGCACGCGGTAATGCAGTGTAAGTTCGTGCAACGCGAGAATACAAAAAATGTTGGAATGTTTGAAATGAATTAAAAATACAAGCGCGCCAGCGCGAAGCGGAAAGTTTATGCGCGACCGTGAGACCGTTCCGTCGGTTAAACATCGTATATATAACGTTATCGCGTATCACCGTCACTGCGCTGCTAATTAAATGGCACCATACCTATATATATCCGGTTTTTGTTCGCGGATCAAAGAAAAATTCCTGATCTCGAGCGCCAGGAAAAGAAAGGAGGAAAGTACTTCCGCGTCTTTGATGTCGCCTTGCTATTTCTGTCAAACGAGCGGGGCGTTGCAGCGTTGAACGGGAGCGGGTGGACGCAAAATGACGGGGGTGGATTAGCAGCAGTAGCAGCAGCAGCCTGAGGTAATAGGGTGGGCCGCTCGACATTACGAACCAAGTAATTTATTTTCCTTCACTTGCGATCCTTATCGAAGCCGAGCTTATTTAAGCGGCCTTCATTTCAGGAGAAAGCGAGGAGAGAGGCAGGAAGAAAGATAGCTCCTAGCTCGGCGTGCGGAAGTGGTTGGCCGATGGAGACAAGGGTGCTCGCCCAATCACGTCCTCCGTCATTCTTCGTCGATCTATTTACCGGCCACTGTACGTTTAACCCATCTGAGCCAGGTCAACGCGGATCTATGACTGAATTCACGGCCGATTTAATCGCGCCGACCGACCGGCGCACGATTCTCTCTCTCTCTCTCTAATTATGGCTCACCCCGTTTAGTTATAACAGCAACGTGATTACGCGGCTCCCTTCCTATCGTACTTTGATAATAATCATCCCACGGTTGTTGTTCCATTATTATCGATATTTCCCTCGTTTCACGGTCCTGTCTATGGTTCCCCCCCCCCCCGGGGACAGGTTATTTTCCTTGAACATATTTATTCCATCGAATAGAAGTCCAATACGCTGTTGATATATGTACACATAGTTATTTCTCCGCCAACACGAGATATATTACCGCGCAACATATTACATATACATGCCCATTGTTGCAGTTCGATATCGAGTTCAAGCCTGAAAGTCGTATCTTAATCTTTAGATTTGTTTGCGTTTCTAAATTACATTCCACATGATACACCGCTAACAGTTACACGAGCAACTTAACACACGATTTACAACGAGAATATGAAGGATTTAATATTATCCTAATATAATAAATACGTTTTAATCAATAATATCATTTTGTTTAATATTCCATTAATAATTCTATTGATGTATTAATTTGCATCGGATATTTCAACAGAAACAATCAAATTTTTAAACTTATATCCGGGCTTCTCAGTTCATTTTAACGAGCATTTAACAGTCCTTGTCTAACAATTTTTCAACACGCTGTACAGTATAATGTAATCCGTGATGACATAATTAAGATTAAGATATCAAGACGCTATCCTAAGGCTATTCAAGGCGTGCCGTATCTACTGTCTGACCATATCAGCAACGCTACTACTTGCGCGCCGTGTCTGATCGTGAGTGTCCACTATTCACTGCGACACCTCACGACTTATAATTTACAGCGCGTCGTAATCCATTAATCATGGCCATTACGTGACCGGGACTTATTTCCGCGTTTCCTCTTGTCGTAGAAACAGCGGACAATTAACAGGAAAACCGCTTACCCTTTAAGCAGCGCTGAGGAAACATTGCGGTTAATAGCGCAGAGATAAAGACATCCAACGGATAGCTTGTTTCTTACGTCGCGTGACCGACCGCCCTCCCCCTCCCTCTCTCTCTCTCTCACTTTCTCTTTCTCTTTCTCTTTCTCATTTTGTCCCTAGCTTTTCTCCCCTTTTCCCTGGCTATGTCCTGCATATAAGTGTGTTTTCTAGCAAAATTCTTTTCGCAGAAACATAAAAAAGCCTCGTGCCAACTGTCACGCGAGCGAGAATATTTGACGCAAAAATGCACCGTACGCTTTTAATAATTTCCGATATACGCCGCCCGTCGCGAGTGTAACGTCTTCACGTCCGTACACACAGATATCGTGTCTGCGTTTAGATTTGCACAGACCGTCGCGAGAGAGGTACGCGTCTATGTACACATCTGTGTATCGTCTCGTAACGTATATATGGCGAATAAAAGTCACGACAGTTTACTGTTGTAACTACGGAGAAGTTACGTGGCGACTGACGTGACCGTGTAACAGCGCCAAAGTGACACACCCTCCGCGCGATCGTAACGCTACGATTTATCTCCGTTATTTTTCCACGGTGCTTTACTTTTAGTTTCGACTTGTGTCTCCTTCCCTTGCGATTCTTTCTCCCCGGGACGACGCGACACGCGCGCGTCTCGCGCAGAAAAATCTTCCAGTTCGCGTCGAGAGAAGTTATCTTATCACATTTAGGAAAGCTGTAACTGTACTTAGGAACGTTCCTATTTTACGGAACAGTTTACGTCTTCCAGGATTGTGTGACCAAGTTATCGCGCAGCACGAAGGCGAAGGATAGTCGCTCGATGTGTATACGCCGGTTGATACTCCGGTTGAAGTATCCAGGATGGGGAAAATTTCTATTTACTGGCAAATAGCCAATAGCAAAGGCCAATATTAGCGCACGGCAAATATTGCCAGCTCCCGCAGCCGTCACCGGCCACGAGAAGTCATGATGTACGCACGTTCGGGGTAACACGCGGCGACAGATTGCTCGCGTTCCAATTATGTCGTCGTATATAACGTATCGATTTATAATTGGCAAACGCGACGACCACGTCGGGAATTGTGTAGGTACACGTCCCCCCTCCCCTCTCCCGTACGTTTAAGTTTACGCGTCGTTTAAAGCTTCTTGCGTGAGATCTGGATGAAAAACCTTTTTCAGTTAATAACTTTGCATAGTTATACCTCCCGTAGTGTAATTATCGCGAATTTATTACCGCGCCGTATGCGCGCATATAAATTACATAAGTGATATAATCGTGTTACAGCTCTATCATGCAAACGCTGCTATATCTTCTGACAGAGGTTCATTAGGCTCGTTTTCTGAATGGATTATGTAACGCGATATCTCGCCAACAGATAGATATTTAACGACATTTAACGTTGACATTGCATGCGATAAATCGTCGTAATACATAAATACAAAACAAACTTGTATACGTAGATATATATAAATATACACATAATACTATGTATAATACAGTAATAGGTGAACACAAATTAAACTTGCTTTTAAAAATATATAATTTGTAATTTCAAAATCACATTTACAAGTCAATTAAATTTTATTAAAATATAATTAGTATGCAAAGTTTGCGTTATATGCACGTTTCAATTATAACTTACCACAACCGTTTTTGTCTGAAGGAAATAGAGGACGGTAAAAATAAGTGAGCGTTGAAACGAGCAGGAACACAGGATTTATTCCACTTTCTATACGGCGGAAAGGAAACATGTGACAAGGTAGAAGTCAACGACCGAGCCGATATAATTCAAATTTGGTATCTCGGTGTCGCCGGCAGAGGCAACGTCGTGCATTACAATATCGCGTATATAATGCCGACGAAAAAATGCTCAACATGCGCGACGAGCGTCCCTCGTAGTAGCGTCGTAATATAAATCATCGGGAGCGGCGGCGCGGCGGCGGCGGCAGCGACGGCGCGTGGTGTTAGCTAGATAAACCGCGCGCGGATGGATTCATCGTCTATTGACACGAGAACGATCGCCTCGCTCGAGGCGCGGTGTGCGAACGCGCCATAAGGGAGCAGCAGATTGCATCTACCCAGGAGGAGGGAGAGAGTTGGGTGTCCATCCGTTCTACGGATAACTACCCGCCAGCCGGTGCGCGGTGTTGTATATCCTGCGCTGGCGATTCACGTTGGCGAGTCCAAGGTAGAAAGGTTCCTTTTATCGCCGGGGACGCGGCTCCTCGCTTCCGCTTTGAAACCACCCTCGCCTACTCCATCCTCGTTTCGACTCCACCGAGGGTTGGGAGGATTAGTTTTTCCAACTCTCGGAGATGACGGATATTCAGAAATTTTACGTGCGCATCATCGGCACGCGAGTGTGCGCGCCTTACGACGAGCCTGCGGTCATGCAACCGAGAGGAGATTAGCTGCAGGGAGCAACACACGGCTTCGACGAAGGCGACCTGCGAGAGGTAGCCGGAAGTCAGGGGGCGGATTGGCACGGGTGTGCGGGTGTGTGGAAGTCGAACGATAACATTCAGGAGCGCGCCGAGATAACGTAATGTCGGTAATGGCTCGTAGGATCGGGGCTAACAACCCGTAAGAAACGACCCCTTCGATCCGAAACAGCCGTCCTGGCCGCCGCTCGCAAATGGCCGGACGGAGACGCGATTTGGCTCGTCGTTCCAATTGATTCGAGACGCGTTGGCCGCCATAAATAACACGTCTATCGTCGGGACGGGAGGAAGGGGGAGGGGGTACTTAACGACTGTACGTGCGAGGTTATCGACGCCGCTGCTTCACGGAGTACTTGAAGATTAACGCGACGATTATACCTGACAGTCGAAAATAAAGTTCAATATCGAGGCGCAATTGTATTGCGAATATAATAATGACGAGTGAGTGCCGTCATTGCAAAATGAAATTGGTAAATGCATTTGGTGATATCAATTGCAATATACATATCGCTATTGAAACTGTACAATTCTTTAATACAGATGCGTAATTTATATCCCCAATTTGATCGCTGTTTCGCGAATACGAATGAATTAATAACCCTGGATCCCGGCAAATTTTTCTAGAAAACGAATCGTCAAAATTTGTTGTAATTATTCCCGTTATTTAGGGGTAGCGTGATGTCGTTTCTGGCATTTGCGAAATTGCAGCGATAATGACTAAAATATTCTTGGTAATGCTCACACAAAATTTATTGAAATGTGAATGCTCCAAATTGATTAGCGCGTCGCGATAATTACGTGTGGCATTTCCGTGTATCAGAAATGAAATGTATTAATAATGGGACGCGCACGCGGCAATCCCTTCCCCCCTCCTCTCCCCAGCGATCAATAAACCGTCGTTGCACCGTCGCTTTTTCTCATATAGGTATGTCAAATGCCATGTAATGCTTATAATCATCATGTTTTGACGAAAATGGATGTCGTTGCGGCACGTGTATATAGATAGCATGTACATGTATGTATGCGAGGGTGACCTAGCTGCGAGACCCGCAGAGTATCGATTTTTAAGGTGGCAGTTCGTCAGCCAATCATTAGGCGAATTATCCCCCAAATAGAGTCCTTTATCTACCAATCTCTCTCTCTCTCTCTCTCTCTCTCTCTCTCTCTTTCTCTATCTTTTTCTCTTTATCTCTCCCTCGGTATATTAAAACTGATTGTTAAAAAAATGATCGCGCGACGCATACCACGTAAATTTATGACACTCGTTCAATCTCGGGTCGACTCCAATATACGAACGGTTAAGCATAATAAATAGGACGTCATTTCGCTTCATTTTCCCCTCCTATATTGTCCATTTCTTCTTCTTCTTCTACGTAACCATATTTGCGTTGCAAAAAGAGTCTTTCTGTTACGTAACCAAGGTGCGCGGCTGGGATGAAAAGAAAGCCGGACCCGTTAACGAAACGGGGGATTAAAATGGAGTTTATAGAGACCTGAGAACGGATAACGTATTAAAATCTGCAGCGCTCGTAGACGGAAAAGATGGATCAAAGAGATCGCGAATTTATCGATTGAACGGAAAGAGGGGAAAAAAAAAGTTTAATAACTGCAAGTCGGCGGCGCGCTCATGAAAGAAAGACAAACTAATTCAATCTCTGAAAGAGTTTCATCGTAGATTAAATCTTACGAGCGAATGTTTCAATTGCAATAGTTTCCAATAGACAGCAAAACAAAAAACATGAAATATAATCATTGATTGATATATATATCGCGCGTCTTTAATACGTTAAAAACATTTTTTTCTTATTTCTTCTGAAATATTTAAAAAAATCTCATTGTCTCATAATAATCTAAATATGTATATAAAAATAGTTTTCTAAAAATACTTTTCATATATCAAATTTATATCAAATTTAAAATATTAATAAATATTAATATTCTCTTTTCAATTAATTATAAGTTACTCTTAATTTACAAGAATCTTGTATAAAGTATATTCCTTTTTTATTACCAGTTTCTGAATGCATGCGTAAGATTGGATATAAACCGAGAAGGAATTTACTCTCTCTCTCTCTCTCTCTCTCTCTCTCTCTCTCTCTCTCTCTAATCAGTCTTATGTCAATCTGAATACGCGGCGCCCTCGGGTCAAAGTCCTTTGTCACATGCCGCACTCACATTGAGGTGGCGCTTAGCATTACAGATTGGATCACTTAGACATTAGGCATAACTCGAGATGCTCCGCTGTCTCTCTGACCGATTCCCGAATATATATGCGATGCATCGACCGAACGGGCACGTTCGCATCGGTGCGCGCAAATGTTGATATTCCGACCATCTTGAGTAATTAGAACGGATGGCGCGGCATCTTCTTGCTCCGCCGCACGGCGCAGCGAGGCTCGCGTAATGATTATTGATGCTGGGGATGAGAAGAGATCAACGATCGTTCCCCAGCCGCGGTAGGTCTTACCGTAATCACGTTACGTCCTGATTATTTAATTTGTACGACTAACTAAAATTTCATCTTCCGTTAATTTTTGAGCTTCAAAATTTATTGTTTCAATTAAATTTAAGCGAATTAAATAATTTTCTATAAAAATACTGTTATTATTTCTATGTATATTACCTATACATCGTCTTTTTAGATATCGTGTGTCTATAAACGTGCAATGAAATGTCTTTTCAAAGGAATTTTGTCTTTAAAAGGTATAATCAGCGATAACGTTAATTCTTTAATGTCAGTTTCAAGATTAAGGCGAGGTCTCTACACCACTGTGGGTTGTAGGAATATCAAGGGACGTCGAGGATCGTCGTGCCGAGACCCATCAAATCCAAGGCAGATACGAATTGCTCCTCCTTTGCCTGGGGATACGATGGTAAGCGATCACCGGCTGTCATAAATCAGATTGCGAAACTCGGCGAACGATACCCATTGCGAAGTGTACGACATCCGGTCGTCGAAAGCGGAACATCTCGTAATACTACGTGCTGACGGACTGACTTCGTATGTACGATCAATCTCAATTTATGGAAGAAACGCAATATGTATCTTTGAGGATCTTCACGAGGTAGTGTCAATAGAAGGATGAATTATCGTCTCTAAGAAACACACGTTGTTCTAACAATAAGATAGAGAAATTTGCACAATTTAGATTTCATGAAGATATAATTATAACTACCTATTATAATAATTATTTGGATGATTAAACATGTTTGCGAAATAAATTGCGGAATTAATTCTTAACTGAAACAACAAATTTGAATATTATTGATATGACCTTACTTGACTAAAAATTATTAAATTAAATACAAATTATTTTAAAATTATCTACACAGGTTATTTGCTTTAGCACATAACATTAACAAATTGAGAGAAAATTAATTGAAGGCATATTAGTTAATGGCATTTTAGCAGAGTTAAAAAATTGGGAAATAAAAGGTAAAAAGAGCCGGTACAGACAGATGTCTAGCCGATAAAGAATAATAAATTCACTTACTTTACGCGAGGTTGTATTCATTGTCTCGCGCGATAAAATGGCTGTTGCCAGGGCGATACTGAAGGAGAGGGTGCGCGTGGACAGTGATAAATTACGGTGGTGGAGGATGGCAACATTAGTGCGTGACAAAAACGCGTTGATGTTCGGAAATGCAGGTAGAAGATGCTGTTAGTTATCATCGCCGTCCCCGTCGTCGTCGCCGTTTTACCGTCAGTCCACCTCGTCCGATGTTGTCAAAAACATACCCGGGTAAAAGAAGCGGTGGCTTCGTCTCGTATATATTCCGCTACGCGGAATAGCTCGCACGCATACACCGCACCGGGATACAGCCGCATCAATGAAGCGAATTCCAACCCTCCGCGAGGCACTCTCGACCCCCGTCCGGTGGAGGGGGCGAGCGGACCGCCATCGCTCGCGAGGGTCGAGGGTAAATGGTCTCCATTGTACTTTTAAACGCCCACCCCCCGCTGTGGGACTTTCACCCTTTCGCGTACTACACTACCCCCCGCGCTGTTCTCGCGCGATTATTCAACGATGACAAACGAGTGTTCCCATCTTGCACGGCTCGCACCCTCGTCCACCATGTCCCTTATCTGCAATAACTCCTCGCTCGCGAGCTACCCACACCCCCGGGCTCTCTCGAGTAACATACTCCTTATTTTTATCTTCCGCAAGACAAATTGACGGAGGACGAGGCGAATTAACAACAGCAAGAAAAGAGGTATTCGAAGCCGGGAAAGGTATACTCGATGGTTTTACGTGACGCGAGAGACAAAACCATTATAAGCTTCAGCTGTCAGTAATTAATGCACTGTATGTCATTTGACGTGGAAAATTAGTCTTTTAATACATGTCACGTTATGGCACTGTACAAGTAGCTCTAATATCGCGCGTTGATTATTTCGATAATAATTCCTTAATTAATTATTTCAATAATTAACTAATTAATTATTCCCCTAAAAGATTTAACGTTGCATGTAATTGGCGTAATCTAACGTAATTTCAATCTATCGATTAGTTAGATTACATTTCGTTACACGTCTCGATACAATTACTCTTCGTTGGCAGTAATGTAAGCAATATCGATCAACCCCGAAGTTCGGCAGGTAATGTACAGTCAGCGTACATTTTCGTGACCGCGAATAGGTACATACACCAGTATCGGTAGCGCGCGCGGGCGTATCTGCTATACACGTAGGTAGATTTCGCGACGAGATAGTGGCCGGCGCGCCTACTTAATTGCAACGTTTGATCGTGGCGCGTTGCACTTGCGAGTTTCGCTCCCTGCTTTACGATGCCTGCACCAACCGTGTTTTTGGCCATATACGCGCGTTGCTATAAGCCAATATCGATCTGGCCCGGTCTAGCCGGCGCGTTTGTGAATTTAGACATACTGGCACCGATCAATCTCGCGGCCGTAATTTTGCGAAAAACACAGCACCGCGTGAAACGCTGATGAGTCTCGTTAAGAAGCGGCAATAAAATTAGAAAGAAAGAGAAACCATTACGCGTAAAACGATCTTTCGACTGTTTCGCTCGAATTTCATCGTCGCTAAATGAAGCTCTTAGCTATAGGTCGTTTAGCCTCGTAATAGCGGTCCGCAAACAAGCGCGGTGTATCATCTGTAATTACATCTAGTTTGCTCCTTCTCGTCGTAGAAACGCAAATGCGCGTGTATATACGCTCTTTATTCCTTATCTGCGTAAACCTCTTTAGAGAAATAAAGTAAATACTTCTAAAGATACATAGTACATCTCTGTGTGTATGTGCGCGCGTGTATATATAAGATAGATAGATAGATAGATAGAGGAGGGAGGGAAATAAAATAAAGAAAGAACGGGGCGAGTCGAAAGAAAGATGAAACTAAGCGCCTCCAGATTGTGTCATGTACTTTTTACCGGCACTGCGTTTTACACATACACGCACATATGTATACACCGACATATACACATATACCCACGTCCACGATGTGGTTGCGCTTTCCTGAGCGGAATGAAAGAAAAAGCCTTAAAATTGCGACGGTTCTCCTCTTTCCGTTCGCGTTCGTTATTGACGATAGAATCTCCGGCTTCTTTCAGCAAGTAACGATCTAGAATCGATATGATCGTACGGCACCGTGCAATCTTGACTCGACTATTTTTGGCGCGATAACGCGCGTGCGGAAGAAGAGAATAGCGCGAGGGAAGAGGGGGAGCGGGCAGATAACGAGCGTAGCTTCTCCATTCTCTCGATTTTCTTAGAGCTGTCTTAGCGTAGCGGAGCGATATTAGCCAGAGATTTTATTACGTCCTTTTGGCGGCCGTAAAAATATGAACGAGTAACAGGGGCGTGTTTGCAATAATTGACACAAATTGAATATATAGGTTTTTTTAAAATATCGAATTCCTTCTGGATGAAGGACAAATTGATAAAAATTACGTGCCGACTAATTAAAATTCCTGCAATATTTTACAGAGGATGTACACACAGCGTCTTTCGTAATATAAGTGATATATTAATAAATCTTTAGAACACGAAGACTAAATGTGATTAAGCAGACTAGCTACTAATAGAGAGAAAATAATCGGTCGCAAAACAGCCGAAAATGGAACGAAATGACTTCCACTTGGTGGATGTAGTTACCTTTTTCTTCCGTTTCTGCCGCGAGCAGAAAGTCATATCTCGTGCAACTCGGCATGCGAAAACGAGGGAGGCAGAGGGAGGCGGTATGCAGGGGGGAGGGGTGGAGGGGGGGGGGAGAAAGCGACTCGCTTTTTACGCGGACGATGAAGGGCGTGCCGTCGCGCAGGCAGCCGTTGTACAGGAGAGACGGGCGGCGAAGTGACAAATTACTCGAGTTTATCCGCAGCCGCCCCGTTTTTAAGGGGAGGCCGCGCGCATTCCACCCCGGGAATCAAGCTGAACGGCAAGAGCTCGAAGACCTCCGGAATTCCTCGTCCGTCTATCCATCATAAACCTGCGGCGACAATGCTTACAACATCCTTCCGTCATGTCGTCGAGGATCTCTCTCGTCCAAAGCTCAGGATCACTTTGTCGTCCCCGCCCAAAAGTTTATGAAGCATTCACAGTGTCTGGCTGCCACCCTCCCCCCCCCTCCCGCCGTCTTCTGCCGACGATCGTTTCCCGCCGGAAAAAAAATTGCTGTCTCAGTTTGTCTCAACTTCATCTTCCATCGAAAAATTTTAAAGGGAACGAGCTCATAATAATACTGATGAGATACATTTTAAGTTTATTAAAAAATAATTACGTAAGATATTCGCAAATTTATCAATCTAATTATTGATATACGTAGAGCTATGTAGATGTTAAGTAACCAAAAGCTAGAACATTCTTTAATTAATGTAATTCCTGATTGCGCGCGCACGGTTAAGTGGTTAAAGAAATGAAGCCGCTAATTATCAAGTAAAATACCAAGTTACATAATTCATGATATCCAATTAAGACTGTTATGACTACCTTCAATAACTACTCTTCTCTTGCCAAGGTACACAGTAAACGTCCTTATACTGATCATTCGGTAGAACTTGGATAGCTTATCCGGCGGTTTATTCTGAGTTTATCCCGCCTCGGGAAATGGCGATCGCGCGCTCCACCATGGGAGTTGGCGAGAGCGATTCCGGGAAGCGAGTCGCGCGCTCGGTGTAGGATCTAATGTCAGTACGCCGATAGCGATCTATGGGCGCAGAGTCGCGGCGATTGGGTCCGGGCGATCGTCTCCGAGAGCGCGTTCTCGCGGCCGGGCTTTCTCCATTCGTCGGTCACGGCGACGATCGATTTGCGGCTCCCATCGTTATCCCCGGCGGGGATTTTACCTCGGGGTTTAATACCGCGCCGCGCGCGCCAGTTTAAGGGAAACGAAAGTTTTGTAAAGTTTCAGGACGCGTCACATGCAGTGGTTTACAGTGATCTACGGCCGAGGCAAAAGTTCTTACGATCGTGTGACATGATTACTCTCACGGTAGACGGAGCATCCGGGGAGAAGTGGCCTTATCGGGGCAACGATAAGTTGTTCTTGTTCGTCCTGCGCTCGGCGCAAGGGAGAGGAGAACCGCGAAGGCCGTGCATATTCGAAAGGGGATAATGCCGACCGGGATGATAAGATAAGCGCGCCGTGAAATTTCAGTTCTCGCGACTTCAACCAATTGACCTAAAAAGCGCGCGCAGTCGAGAGATATCGACGATGAGGAAAGTTATAATTTTCTCCGCAGGTAGGTATATATCCCTTTTAAGGAGCCGCGGCGCGCGACTCACTGCCTCCGCTTTAAACTTTAACGATGATTTGAATTTACAATTGCCCGGTGACCGCGTTCGTCGCAGCCGCCGGCCAATATCTCAAGTTACACATGAATATTAAACGCCACTTCTTAACCCGCTTGCACGTAACCAGACACCCTCACGCCTCCACGGTAGCTGAATTCTCAAAAACGGCGGGCTATCGATGGCGAATATCGATACACGTTACTGCCTTATTTCCATTTTATGTTCAGCTGGAAGTTACTCGAAATCCGCTTACGTTAAGAGCTTTATCCTAGCAAGCCAGAAACACCCGATGGGAGATACACCCAAAACACTATCCATGCTGATAATCGGTCGTAAATAAGGAGGCCGTGCAATAAAATTAAATTAATCGCGTCACGGACGATTAAAGCTCTCTGATTACTCCAGTGACGAGGGTCGGCCTCAAAGTAAAGTCATCCCCCCTTCCGACAGTCCTTTTCCCGTCTACAAGCCCGCGTGTATCCTTTATACCTATACGTCTCATTGTCAGTTTCTCAAGACAGCGTTTTAGCGGGAGTGCCGCTTCTTCTTCGTCCTCTTCCACTACCGCGACTCTATTCCCCGATATAACGAGCTTCAACAAACACCTCCGGCGCTCTCGAGATTAATTACGAGGTATCGAAGTAATTGAGGACGAAGTGCGCCGACAAAGTCCCGAAGAGCGATGAGAAAGAGGTAGCACTCGAACGAAGGCCGTTACCGACTCCATTGTCTCTGATCCCCCACGTCACCCCTGCCCCTCTCCGCATGGCCCATTCATTCCTAACGAGTTGGCAACGTTATCGGTTGGAGCGGACAGTGCCACGGCGTGTCCACTGAGACGTTAACACCGATACTCATCCACCCATTCCAACCCTCCCACGGGAACCCGGAAGCATCGCTGTCTCGTGTCCCTACATGCACGCATATCCGTGGAACGATCGCATGTACAAATGTCTCTGTGTCCGCGTATATGTACGTATTTTGTGCGCACGTGTGCGCGCCTATATAATGCTGCAGATATAACGTCCAATGAGCAACCGCAGGCCGGCCGGGGCCAGGCGGGGTTGTCGGTACACTCGAGCGATTTTCAAGCTGGTCGCAATAGGACACCCCGCTGCGTCGTACTGCATCGGTTAACCCGGCAAACCACCTCCGGGGTTGATGGTGGTGGCCGATCAACCACCACGGCGAGATCGTCGTCTCTTCCCGATCGCCGGTCCATTTCTCTCTTTACCGATTTTCTCTCGTTCGACACGCTTCCCTCCGGGCTTCCAATCTTTTCATGCGCGTACGTGCTGTGTTCGCGGATACATCTCTTTCTCTCTTCCCAGAGATCATCCAGATTTCTTTCTTCTCCTCGCGCACTGCCCTTTCAACCGCGATAAATAGGAAACAACCGCGTCGATGGAATTTGGTGGATTGGTAGAGAGTTCCCTCCCCCCGCCGCGCGGGGAGAATAACGAGTCTGCGGTCATCTCCCAGACTGTGTTTCCGCGGCGGCGCTTGCGAGTGGGCCGGGACCACAGCGAAAATATAATTCAGCCGTGCACACGCCGAAAAGTTCGGCCGAGTAATGAAGAAGGATAAGGTAGCCGGCAGTTGGTATGTAGCGGTATGCGGACCGATGTTCGCGGAAACGATGTTTTCGTTAGAGGTACCGCCTGGTGCAATTTATCGTTAGACCCGATCCGTACGTTACACGTTACTGAGGCATCCGTCACTGCTCCTCGTTGAGAAAAACACGTTGCACGCCAATTAGTATTATTTACTATTGTGATACTTTAAAAATATGTATACAACGCGTTGGAAAAACAGACGTGTATCGAATTTGAAAACTAATTAAACACGTTTCTAATAACTTTCCATGAGTCCCTCAAATATTTTCTAAACAACAGAATTGAAGATTCGTAATATTACTACTTCAATTAAATTGGAATAAATAAAGAATTTAATTTTAAAAAACTTCAAGAAAAAAAAATAAAGAATTTACATGGAAACTTAATCATTCGGAATTTTCTTTATCAAAATTTCGTGTTTCGACGAGAAGTAATTAATAAATCCTTGACAGAGTCGCACGAGTCATGAATCGCATTCACTCGGTTCCCGAAGTTCACAACGAATTTCATACTGATTTCTCATAAATTTTCAAACTAACTTATGATTATTCAAATAACTTATCGTAGAATAATTTCAAGAGTTCATTTCGCTTGACATAGCATCGTGAAGATCGCGAAGAGAGCCACAAACTTCGGACACTGCAGACCGACTTCGCAAATTCACAAATTCTTAGAAAGCGTTCTCGTTGGAATAATTTTATCGTATTTTCGAAATGTCTGCACAACATTTATGAGGATTAAATTCTATTCGGTACAAAATATAAAATTAATCGTAGAACGAATTGTAATTACACAGATGTAATTCTATAACGAAATATAATCACGTGTCTCTCGTTTATGATAAACAACATTTACAAATAATTTACAAACAATTATAAATAGCATTTATAATTGCTTATCACGTTTCCATTTATTTATCACAATTCTATTTCTATCCAAAAATGCATTGTCATAAAATTTCGATCACGTTCAGAAGCGAATCAGAATTTTCATTAGTTCACGTTGTACAATTGAACAAGTAGTACAAGTACCGTATTCCATTTATTTATGAAATGCATCCTCGTGGAACTGTATCGTTACGAGCGATTTAATAAGATCTTACAGATTCTCAAAAGCGAACCTCCGTTCGAATCTAATCTCTTCGCGAGAGAGGATAGCGTATCCGCTCCATAATCTTTCCCTTTATCATCGTCATCCTCGTTGATGCTTCCGAGGCCGTGGTTAAATCCGGTGATTGACAGACGAAGATTGAATGGCGGCCACGCTCGCTGAGGCAGGATAAGACACCGTTTAACGCAGTATCGACGGGAAAAAAGAAAGCAATGATGGAAAAAAAAGTGTAAGGACAAGAGTGCGAGAGGGAGGGAGAAAAAGAGAAAGAGAAAGAGGGTAAAAGGTAAAAAGGGCAATAGAGGAATGGAAAGAGGCACGCAGATTAAAAGGACGCCCACGTACGCCGTGGAGCTTATCCACATGATAGGCATTCACTTACTTCGTCCCCTTCTTATCCCGACTCCGTCTATCTCCTTTCCACGCACTTTTTCCTCCCCCATCTATCCCCACCGAAGGCAAGAGTTGGCCTGACGCCAAGGAAGAGCAATATTGTAGCAGGGCTACCCGGAGAATCTCGTGACTCCAACCTGCTCGCATTCTACGTACGCTGCGCGCGTATACAGGATGCATCAGAAGTCGCGAGCAATCTAGTGATTAGATGGATACGATGAAGCCTGCAGCGGATTTCCCGATTATTAGGAAAACGTTTCGCGTTGAGATTACTAACTCTCCAATGTTATTACATTTAAATAAAAGAAAAAGGCAACACGTTGCAAAATTATATAATAATAATTATTATTATACACAAGAGATAATTTATCTTACGCTATTGGTTTTGTTTATTTTCGCATGTGGAATTGTGTTACGATACCTCCCAAGTGACATCCAATCGAAATTTTTACTCGGAAAAACTTGTGGCCTTAAAATATTCATTAAGAAATTTATACCCCTGAGCGAAAATGCACATTTCTGGTACGTCCTGTACATAGGCACATCTAATGTAACACGTACAACGCGGGGCGCAGCATACTGTCTTACTTACTAAGCACTATCACGACCACCAACCGACACAACCGCCGCGGCCGCGCCGCCGCCGCCGCCACCCCGCCAGTCTGATTTATAACCCCCGGCCTAATATACCATTTTAAAGGCGACGTTGTCGGAGAGGAATCTCGATGAGTATCGGGAAGTATCGTTGGCGGAACCGGCTTCCGGGCCGCGTTACCGACTCGCGAAGACACTAGGAAGTCGTTATTGCCAATCGCGTCCATTAACGCGCGGTATAACGTTCCCTTGGCCGAGTTAAGCCCCTAACACAGTTATAAAACTGATGCATCGTTGTGTTTTATAAGGAACTGCGGGGCATATTATATCGCCGGTATGGAAATATTTTCATTGCTGTAGCGCAATTCGGGTCGCAAACGACCTCGGTTAGCCAAGAAGAGATGTAATGGATAACCTGGAATTAGTAGGAGAAAATAGCCGGTAGTTATTTTAAGAAATATTCACTTATCTTGGAAAGATAATTTCGTGATGAGAGATTTTGATTTCAATTTTAATTGAAAAAAGGCTAGTGCTCTCTTTCTCTCTCTCTTAATTTAATTAATAATTTAATTAAAAGTGCGATTCTATCATCACCGACATGTCATTTATAACGCGCACATGATTATGTCACGATTATCCGCAGTGACCTACAACTCTGATAGCCCACATTTACGTGACATGGTTTCTGTAGATATCGAAAGATCGCCACCGTTGATTAGAGACACTGCGGCGCCATAATGACATCCCTATAACCGTCGTAGATACGAGGCCGAACATTAACACCTTGAAATTAACCCGAGGTTCCCTCGGAAATGACTTTAGAGGAACTGCGATCTAAATCAATCGACTACGTCGATCGATCTTACGTAGGTACGCGAACCGTCATTCTCTGACTTTATTTACAATAGTTGAAGCGATACCGGAGAGGTTAATAGAGCACCTTAAGGTATTTGGATAAGCGAAAACGTCGGGGTAGGAGGAAAGAAAGGAGTTTGATCGTTTCCGGGTGCGAGCTGATTCCGCGGCACGGGTGGCTTTATAAGCCCCCACTGTTTTCGGAGCTTAAATCGCTCATGCTCGACGGCGCAGAATCGATACCGCTCTCCAAGGGACAACACCTGCCGACAGCACGCGTAAGCTCTTGAATTTTCGCGTAAAATGTTTCAAAACGGGAACCGCACTGGGACTGCCCTGAAGTGGAGGGTGGGAGAGAGGAGGAGAGGAGGGGAAGGGCCGGTCGTAACTATTTATCTGGAATCCTAAATCGCGCCCGCTCGCTCCTTCGGCTACATACAAACGACAATATTTTCGATATCTGCCGTTGCAATACGAAATCGATATTCGGCCCCGCAAAGTAGCCGCATCGGCTGGGCGCAGTCTCGACGTTCTATCTATAGCGCGCGGAATACCCGTGGAATAATATTTTCGGAAATATGTAGATTTAGCGCGCGTATATCCTCTCCTAAGACTGCGGGATCTCGGTGTAATCGGATGTGAAGAGAACAAAAATACATACCTTTATTATAATATTATTTTAGCGAGATGCGGCCAAAGGTGAACGTACTGTTAAATTACACGAAATAATTAACAGCTATTCAAGAAAGATAATAAGATATTTTAAACAAGATATTGCGACATGCAACCTCATAGCACTTTCTTTAGAAAACTTCTGCAATTAGCAAAGGCACGGAATTACTTATTTATTATTTTTTTTTTCTCTGGAATTAGAGACGTTAAACTTTACAGCCGATAAACTTTAGATCTTCCAGTCTAAATCCGTGTATCGCAATCGATTTTGCTTCCTCGATATTAAATCCCGCGTTAAATCGAACTGCTGGCAGGAAAAAGTAGACAATCCTATTATGACAATCTAAATAGTATCGTTGCTACGTTGTCGCTGAGGATGCAGCGGCGTCAGTCGAGAGAGAGTAAATCATAGAAATACTCCTCGGCGCTCGAATCCGATCGACTTCGCGGTGCACGGACAAGCACCGCGCGCAGTCGAGGAAGAGAGCGAGAAAGAGAGAGAGAGACGAAGGGAGAGACGGAGACTTACGTTATCTCCTCCGTCTTCCGAGTTTAAATCGCTCACGCTCGACAGGTCGAAATCGATATCGCTCTCCACGAAGCGGCGTCAGCCGACACACGGTCCTTCTCCTCCTTGTCGCGCTATATATCCGCCGCGCCGCGCCGTCTCGCACCCATGCCGCCGTGGGGGTGCACTCCGTCGATCTTGCCGCGCGCCGCACCCCCCCTCCCCTCCCCGACTTACGCCCGAGAGAAATCTCGGGCGCGCGCTTAAATAATCGAGCGTGGCGTGCATTCAATCGTTGTAGCAACTCCCCCCGAACGGCCGTACCGTCCGGATAGGATTCGTTTCCTATCTGGGACTTTCCCCGAGAGCGCATCCCGAGGCGAATTCGCGAGGCGAAACGTTTTCGTATACGATGATGCCGGAGGCTGTCGGGAGAACTCAAAGTTTCCGTGGGGAAACTCGCCAACTCCACATTAACCCTACCAACGATGAAGTGTCGTTCTACACAACGTCTACGCTGTAACATCTCGTCACATTTGCATATTACATCTTGCCGCGGTAGACAGAGGTCGATTTTGCCGAAAATTTAAAGGGCCATGCAGAAGATATGAGATACCTTATATGCAGAAATTTAATGCAAAAGATATGACAATGTAAAAACCTATAATTTCTCATTCGTCTCTCATTTTCTCGTACGATACAGAAAAGTTTCCAAAGGTACGATCTTGAAAAAGTTATATAATCGTAACATTATGATTCTATGTCGCGAAAGAAAGCAGTGGAATAAATGTTAGCCCTATTACAATGGCGATGCAAAAAGACAATTGGCGCTCATAAAAGGAGATAGTGGCTATTAAGCAATACGGTATCAATCTAATATGATTTCCATGCTGGTACGGCCGCAGATTTTGGCATGGACGCAGATTGCCGCGTACTGGAACGCTACTTGTCTACGATAATATGATTTATCTCATCGAGAGCGTCTGGTCCCCCTCGGGACGGTTGCCGAACGATAAATATCGACAAGCGCGCGCGATTGAATAAATCATCAACGATAGAACAGGAACCGGGACACTCGTTCGCCGCGGCAGACGGTTTCACAAATGGCAGTTTAAACTGGAAAGGGAAATGGTCCTGTTAGTTCTCTGCCAGAGCAGGACAAGAATTTCCTGCGTTTAATAGCCACGGTGCCCTCCATAGTCGAAACACGATTACGCAAAATTTATTTTCCGATATCGCGCTCCGCGCGCCGTGCCGTTCCGGGGTGCAGAGGGCTTCGTTTAAGGGGCACAACGAAGACAACGGCATTCGTAAAGGTAAAGCGAGAGTGTAAAATCTAATCACACGCCCGGCACGACTTTGCTTTGTCGAAATCACTTCTCCGTCGTGAAAATCTCGTTCCCTATTTCCATTTGAAGAATGCAATCGGAGTTGGCGCTAATAGAATTTAAGGGCACGGCGAAATCGATTTACATCCCCCTTTCGTTCGGCTACGGTCGGTACTAATCCGTTTTATCCGGAAGTTTCGGGGATTCGAGTTGCACGAAGTGTCGAAATTCATGACAATTTAGTATCCTCCAACAAAATGGCAAGAACTATACATATTTTTTCTGCGATCATGAATTAAACAATTTTATGTTTACGGGTACCGTAAATTACACGCACGATCGACCGCGAGCCGAGTAATTGTTTACGTTCCAATTTTCCAAAGCGCTCTGCTCTGCATGATTGACAAACTACGAACGTATTTCATGAAATAGATTTTTGTACGCCAATCGTAATCGACAGAAATTTACATTCGTCGAGTTTGCCGCAGGATAGATAGAAAATTAAAAAGAGAGGATCTAAAAAGCCCCGCCACGTATGGAACGAATTGTATTTTTCCGCGTGCCGCCAAATTGTGCCGATTCAGAATCTTGAAATACCTACTATAAATTGCAAAATCGCAAAAAAGGACGACTCGTAAAAGCCGGCGACGAAACGAATTTCAATTGCCTTCTGGTGAATCGAAATGCTCCGTCACAGTTGCCGCATCGTGAGTAATGGCGGTTTGATTTAAACTTTCTCGATAAATGAAATCTCTGTCTATGTAGGGATTCGGACAATTGATGATGCAACGATTACAGATTTGATGGACAGATGTCTGTCATGAGTATTCATTGATGATACGCAATGCTCGTTCACGGTTTGTACAATTGCGATTTTGCGATGTTCCATTAAATGTTCAGCATAAAAGAATGCGAATATGAGTACTATCCAAATTTTTAACTCGTCATAATTATTTTTGTTGGAAATCAGAAACTTAATTATATAGATTATATATATACACATATATAATTATGTAATAAGCATATATTTTATAGATATACATACATATATATATACATATATATATAATTTTAATAAATATATATTATACATAATTTTATATATATATATATATATATATATATTTATTTTGATTTTTACACATTTCACGTGTCAGAGGTCTACATAAAATGGATTGCTTGGAATTTTTTAAATGATCATGAAAATATGTTAGTATAAGATTGAAGATCAAAAAAATAAGTATTAAATACTTTGCATCTAAAATATTAGAAGTAGTCATTTTAAGAAATTTTTTCTTTTTTTACATTTGTAATTACAAATACAACAACTATTAATACGAATTTTTAGTACTTTTCGTTTTAATAGGCATTGTAATTTTAGCTACAAATGTCAAAAAAGGATTATTTCTTAAAACGACTACTTCCATCTTTGCGACGATGTGACAGCACTGCATGTTATCACGAGTCAACTACAGAAATCGATAATTTTTTAAAGTTTTTCGTTTTCTTTTTTATATGAGATTATTGTCATCGCATTTTGTTATAGTATATACTTTAACTCTGAAAAAGGCTTTATATTATTCTGTGCAGTCAATAAAATGATTAGTGAATCTGAAAATAATCGCGTTTAATCAGTCAAATAGATCCATCTCCAGAATTGCCTTTATTCTGGAAAAGGATTTATAATTTTATAAAATCAATAAGAAGATTGATGAATCTGAAAATAATCGCGTTTAATCAATAAAACAGGACCTATCTCTAGCATCGCCTTAAGAAATTTCGCGAGTCACTGTACAACAAAACCGTAAAAGAAAATAAAAAGAACGATTATTTGAGAGATCAACTTTCTTTAATGAGAACAGTAAGTTGAGACGCACTTGTTAAATGTATTACTGATGGCATTAAAAACGTAATCTTGATATGCGTGATATTCATGAAACGATACATGTACAATTCCCGAGTGACAAACGGCGACACGCTTATACATTCATATATTCATTACCGACATCCAGAAACTTCCGACCTCTTTCCCTGTCGTCGTGTTGCGGGGAACTGGGACAAAGTGTCATACAGCAGCAAGGTGAACACGCCAAGAAAAGTGATATTAACAGGATCGCGTTGAAACTCTGTGTCGTAAATAGATTCCAATTGAAGCCGACGCACTATCCATTGATTTACTCGATTACAAAACTTGCATAAACCGAGAGAGATTCATTGTGCGTTTCTATTGAGCCCGCAATAGACTATGCGTTGGAGATTGAGAATTGCGAATTGAAGATTAGAATTTGATCAATCATATAATTTTAATTTTAATCAATTTCGTTCTAATTGATTGAATTCTAATCTCCAATTCTTCGCAATTCTTAATCTTCAATGTATAGTCTGATATGAGTCTTATTGAGATTCTACATAATAATGCAAACTATGCAAAAAAATAACAAAGATACGAAATAAAATCTAAATAATTATTAATTTGTTGAAAATTATTATATGTATTATATATATATACATATATATATATATATATATATATATATATAAATCAACAAAGTTAAAGAAGTATAATAATTTGTTTCGACACGAATTTTATTATTTGCTACGAATTGCCATGAATACCAGTTAATTATATTAGTTAATTATTAGTTTAATGCATCAGTAATTTAATTTAACAAACAATTTAATCCATCTTTTGAAGGCTTATCTCTTGAGTCACTACGTGAGTTGTTTCCTTTCCGCAGTTACATTGTTTCATATTACAAAAGGGCATAATACTTACAAAAAGAATTTGACGATTTCTAATAAAGAATTATTAACGTGATAAATATATAAATATATTGATTTACGTGTACATATTTATCGTACATACCTTCAGCTAATAGAAGATTTACAATAAGGGATAAAATTATCACCTTGCACGCAGTTAATATGCGATATGATCAAGAATAGGAAGGTGCTGCGAATGTGGTCTGCATAAAGCCCGGCGTTACAAAAGAGAATACGTAATGATGCACTTAAAAGGGTGCACAGGGTCAAAGGGAGGTTAAATATATCAAGCTGCGACTACGTGCGAGAAATACGTACAGGGAATTACCAAGTACTTCGAAATCTGACTTTAATCTCCACATTAGCTGACGGCGCAATACTAATTCGATATCGCGAGAAATGTTCAAATAGTTAGCGTCAAGAAACGTATTACATTCTTTCTCTCTCTTTCTCTCTCTCCCCCCCTCTTTTTTCCCTATACTTCAAAATTGTTTGGTCGGTGGCGGTGGACGGTATAATTGAATAATTTATCAGCGTCCGCGATGAGAAACGATTAGCTAAACTTCGGCGATACTTCCACCGGCTGCCGAGGTGCCGCTTTGAAAGTGGAAGCTTAATACGAAGCTTGGCGGGACGAAGTTGCGAGGTATACTTTTAAATTGCGCCGCGCAAAAGAGTTTATAATAAGGCGTACGCCGGAGATTTACCGTAGGCAAGAAGCGCGGACTGCTGTCGATGCCGACAAGGAAGGAAGGTGCGGAGTTGCGTTCGTTAAATCATAAACGCGAAAATGGGTAGCACGTATCACGGGGGTATGCCTAGAGTTGAAGTTCGATCTCGATCCGTTATGCTGAAGAGCGATGGGAAAATAACGTAAGGAAGGTAAGGAAGAACAAAGGGATGGTGGGCAGAGGATGCGGTGCGGAAAGAGACGCGGAACAAAAATGAGAAAGGTGAATGATGTAAAGAGCGCGCGTGACTCTTTATTCGCGGAATATTTGCATTCATGAATCTCGTGACGCGGAAAAGCCGCAGACACGTGCAGCATTCATCGTAATGCAGCGCGGATTACTAGCGCATAATGTGATTTCGCCATATCGGTTTTTTTTCTTATTGTGCTGTCGTGGCACCGTATATTGAACATCAGATAGCTCTGTAGATAGATACAGATAATTGGAACACACGTATGCATTACAAAAAATATATACGAATAAAGTTTGGCGATTGTTTTATTAATAAAAATAATTATTTCTTTATATATATATATATATATATA
>NW_012026856.1:167824-170556 GCF_000956235.1 Wasmannia auropunctata
TGTGTGTGTGTGTGTGTGTGTGCCTCTCCCTCTTTTTAAAATAAAATGACCTATAATTAACTGTAATTTCCTCCTAAATTATTCCTTTAATTTAATATCGTAAAACTGCGCGTTTGTGATAATGTGAATTAATCGGTATGATGTAACGTTCATGTTCCAGGAAACTCATAAAAACGTCCGCTATATCTCCGGCTTCCTACGTACAACAACGTGGCAGTGATCGATCAAGCTGAAAAATGCCAGGAACCACAGAAAACATATTTCGCCGAGACCGCACTAGAATTTCGTGAAATTTTACTACCGGAAGTTAAGCTGATCCGACGAAGACAAAGTTCGGGGCTATTACCCTTGTCGTCGGAACGTGACTTGAATAAGAACACGTGTAACTGAAAACAGAGTGTATGATTTTCCGGATCGTGGGTGTTGCCTCTCTTCTCTGCGAAAAAAAGGATTATGTCCCTATTGTTCTTCGTCGTATGTACGGCATGAACGCAGATTGTATTAGCATCTTAAAACAAATCACTTAAGGTTATTTTATAAAGAAGAAAAACATGCAGGTGCGAAATATTCGTTCCACATAATTCTAAATTTCATTCTAATATTCACGTTATAAATATTCTCAAGTTCCTACGCATAAATATTATAGACATGTAAACGTATTGAAGACATGTCTTCGCGACATGCTCTTATATATTTACATAAACATATTTATACATATATTTATATAAATATGTACATAAATATTATATGATAAAATCTTCTTTGATTCAAATTATCTGTGTTAACTTCTTTAATTAATTTTCAACAAAAAATAATCTCTCAATAATATGTATATTATTTTTTTATAAAAAATGCTAAAACGGAGCAGAAATGATAAGCATCGGACTTGAATACATATAATTAATTTATGAGTGATAATTTGCAGAATTAAATAATTTATTTCACATTTACCAAATTGAAATATGTCTAAGTGGTGCCATCTCCCGATCAAGATGTTAAGTATTTTATAACAACTTAAATATCTTGGACCTTGGTAACTTGAGAAGGCATAATTATTAATTTTGAAGAATACAATAAATATAAAATAAAACATTATGTTGATATATAAATAAAAAGTTTTTCATACTTCTTAAAATAATATTTTTTAAATGAAGCAATTTAAGATATGTTAAATAAAATAAATCATTTCATTTTAAAAGTAATCTAATGTATCTTATTTATTTAAATAATATTATGCAATAAATGTAAATAAAAATATATTCCACCTACAATAAAAATTATTTAAAATTTATTTACAAAAATAATAGATAATTATTAAAAATAAATCCACTTAATATATTCTTTGTTATATCATTATATCTTTGTATATGATATCTTTCTCTGATAAATAATCGTAATCTGTCGATTGTATTTCACTCTTTCTGTTGCATAATCTTGCTAAAAATTATGCAACGTCTACTGCCAAACTTTTATGCAAAATATGAAAACATTAAAAAGTAATTAAAAAATAAATTCCTACCTGTTAAGGATCAAAATTCACATTTAATATTACTGAAACATCACCATAATATCACTCGCGAATATACAATTGGCACAAATCAAAACACCATCACGAAATATCGGTCTACGATCGAAAGTTTATCACCAGGTAAATCGTGTCGCGACGCGGAAAGATTTTTTCGGCACGAATAAATCGAAATTGTTCAAAGTATTTTTGACGTCGCGACGTCGCGTGTGCCATGGCGGTGCTGAACAGCTGTTCGTCAACCGTGGGGGTGTTTGGTAGAAAGGAAGGTTTGATCGCCGTTGCTGTCGCCATCTACCGTAGGGTGCAAGCAGCTTTTAACCCTCTCGTCTCGAAACTGCTGCTTGACTTCTATAGAAAATATCAGTTTCTGTCACCTTACCCGAGTAACTACAGTCATTAATTTTACCTATCCATTTTAGATAACTGTTTTACTTTTCATTTCTACCTTATTTCTACTCGTTTAACTATTTACATTTGTAATTAATGTTTCGTAGAATTGTTTATGATCGTTTTGCATCATAAATTATCGTATACAAAATTGTTTACACTTTTGAAAAAAAACAATATGTCGATACAATGACAAATTGGATTCAATTCCAGTAGATGTGGTACTTAATATAATCATGGTGACAAACATTACTTAACTTTGAAGGTCATAATACCTGACAGAGCCATCCTTGCATATCATCACGTGCGATCAATGCAATTAGATACGCGCAGAGTATCGTTCGGAACGCGTATTTAAATGTCGCAACCGCGAACGCGAAAGTATTCCCGCAAAGGTCTATTGTCTATTGTAAGCGCGCGCATATAAGAAGGAAATAAATTAGATAAAAAGTAATTAATAATTTGTAAAAAAGCATTGTTTATAGAACCATTTTTATAGAACCATTATATTTTTGCAGTATTATCTCTCACATTTGAAATAAGAGGTCCAAAGATCAAACTGCAACAAGTTGTGAGTTAGATAGTCATCTGAATGTAATCACTAAATAAATTATATTTCTAAATAACTAGAACAAAACAAAGCGCGCGCTTTGCGCGCGCTCTTTGTTCACTATCCCTGAAACATAACCACACACACACGCACGCACGCACGCACGCACGCACAAATACAAATATCATATTAAATATCTCATTACTTTTATATATCTCTTATATATATCTCATATCCTATCTAAAAAAAGGCATTAAGTTGATAACT
>NW_012026856.1:170576-184076 GCF_000956235.1 Wasmannia auropunctata
GTTTCAAACGCTTACTCTTCTTTCTTTCTTTCTCGTCTTACTTTCTTTTTTCAGGTATCAGTTTTTGTTACATACCTAATTGTCATGCTGTGTCTAATTAAATTCATTGGTCTTTTATAAAATATTACATATAAGTACATGTTCACCTTCGTATGTTACATACATAATTGTTCACTATTTCATTCCTTTAATTCCTTTTTCTCTTAATTATTGTAAAAAACATATTGTGACATATCTATTGATTACAATTAAAAAGATAATGTTAACACTATTATAATATTTTGTTAAACAAAAACTGATACCTAAAAGAAAAAATACAACACAAAGTATCCATTTTTTTTAGTAAAATATATATTAAGAAGAAGTTTTATAATAAAAATGTGTTTAGTAAAACTTATCTGAAATAATCTTGAAGTCCAAGAGAAAAAAAAAATTGTTATCAACGTCAGAATAGGAAATAATGCAGTAATAATTAATTTTACAATATATACATTACTATTACACTATTAACCTATTGCTATTACAATATTACTAAAACAAATCTCAATATACATAATAATTGTCAAAATATATAATGACAGCCGCTCAACAAAGTAAGCATAGTGAGATAACCAATCAGCATCACGGAAAAACGGTAACAAATAATTTCGAGAAATGCGAGTTATCGACTTAACATACCTTTTTTTAGATAGGATCATCTGAATGTAATCACTAAATAAATTATATTTCTAAATAATTTATCTCATGATAACGAGTGCTTCTAACAGCAACACATTGGAGGCATCGTATTCTAATGCAGCTGCCACGATTAATTTTCTATGCAGCGCGATATTCTTTACCGCATTCTTTCGAGCTGCCTACACGAGATAATTGTGTGACGTTTTTTACAATTAGTTTCTTCTACGCGTCGGTCAAGATGTATGAATTTACAACTACACGAGGTGTGTTCCGTTTCACGCATGATGCGCATGATGTATCATTTTATCCTTGTTTAACATTTCATGAACAACAAGGATAAAATGATGTATATCGTGCGCATCATACATGACGGAATGCAGTGCTATTGTATCCTTTACGATTTATCGATTCATAGTTATCATTCTTATACAGGTTTAAGTCGCATACTTTGCCACTCAATTCAATTCTTCGTCACCAATTCGTAGTAATCTCTTTGTTATGCTTGCTTATCGCTGTGATATATATCGTCCCGATATATTATCTAAATTCCTATTTCCATCCATAAATTTTCTACTTTTTTTAAATATTATTAGAATATCTCTAGTATATTAAAATTTTACCAGTTCTAATACCAAAAAAAACTCTAGTACTTTTTTATCGAAAATACTTTATATTATTTATGCCTTTCTGACGTTGTCTCGGATAAGGAGAACATACGGCTACTTACAGTCCTGCTTTCGTATACCCTCTCAGACTCTCATTCATGTAGTTGTGTTTACTCACGCAGAAGCTCGTGCACATTCACGTACCTGCACATTCACGCACCTGCACATATACAACGTGTAATGTGAATGTGTGCACGACCTTGTGAGCGCAACAGGCGTCACTCCACTACCACAACTCTACAACCTAGAGACGGCACGATAGCGGGTACAAGTAAATCCCCTACTTTAACGGCTACTTTTACGACAGTACCGTAGTTGTAGATATTGGAGTCTCCAAATTTGTGTCAATTTTAACTTTAAAATTATTTATTATAATTATAAAAGATTTAATTGTATATTAAATGTGTTCAGAGCGGCAGAATAATAAACAATTAAAACAATTATTGCGTACATAGGCATACTTTGTACAAAAAAATAAGCAAGAAATATTTAAAACAAATTTGTACGTGTTACAATTCATACATAAGACACGTGAGAAGGTATACATATCCTTCTGGCAAATTTCTTGCATGCGCGTCGTCTGTTCTTTTACAAATTCCTGCCCGACCGGTACCCATCCGAAGATGCCTTGTTAGTGGTCCGCCACTGTAAACCGGCCACGTTGATCTCTTATAAAGGGAACCCACGCGAAAGCAAGCTGCATACCACGGCGGCGCGTCGCGCGCAAACGGAGCCGACAACGACTGTCACGACTACAACAACAACGCGATCGCACGCACGCAATCGCCTACCGGAGCAGCCATTCATGGGGTCCTACACATCTCGCTGTCGATTGTCGATGACTGTCTGAACCGATCACGGGTACGTCCGTGATGCGTGGTGGATTGCGCGCTGCGAACACAGTTGCGGACGGCGGCGTGGTGCGGTGAAAGCCCTCGGTGAATTCCCCCTGGCGATCGGCGACGGAGGTGGTGGTGCGTGTATACGCGTTCGATCGCTTACGGTGTGACCGGTGGTATAGCGCGTCTGACACCGTTGGCCATCGACGGGACGATCGCGCCGTGAGGATCCCTCCACAGTCACGGACCTGCCGTCAGACGTGGATCCGTTTGCGGACCGTTGTTGCCGCTCGTCGCCGGTTCAACAACGATCCTCTTCCTGCTCGCTCGAGATCTCGGTCGGTCGGCCGAGAGCATTGCCGCCAGCAGCAATTTGCTCCGAATCGCCCGGAATCGTGATTATGGTACGTGCAAATTTTGCCTCTCGCGGGTCGCGCAATTCCACGACTCGTCATTGGTTTACAAATAACTCCGATATTACTGTCGCGCGTGGAACAAGCTACCTGACACGCTACGCGTGTGTCACCCGAGTCGGGCGCATTGTAATTCGAAATAATTCTTCCCGCAATTCGAAACCGCGCACGCTCGCGTCAAATTGGAACGGGGAATTATACGTATAACGGATCATTTCCGGATGTTTCTAGTAATAGCAAAAAACTTACACCGGTTAAGCAATTAATTAAAGAGATTAAATAAACAGAATGAAAATTCTACTGCGGTTACCGTTGCTTCGACACGAAGGAACTTGCTCTAAAAAGCAAATAATTATATAATTAGAGCGAAATTTGATTCAATTCGTGAACGGAACAATAATACTGAGGGGTACCGTAAGAAGATTGGTAGTTACCGCGTTTGTTTTTTTCCAACTCCGGATGACACACCGAGCGTTAAAGTCTCTATTAAGAAGAAGGGTGATGCCAGGCGTCTCTATCGCATTTACTTCGTCAATTCGCCTTAGTTAATGACGCGATAATGGAGGCCGGTGCCATCGGATTAAACGCGATTTTCCTCGCGGCGCGGCGTTCCGCGCTCGCTGCATAGCGGGTCGCGCGATCGCTCCGGATCGATCGACGGTACCCGGCGTGGTCACGACGGAGCGAAGCTTTTTTTCCTCTTTCTCGTGGGGAAAGTTCGATCGCGGTTAGTTCGTTTCTTCGATGCACTCGAACGTCCTGCTCTTGCATGTACGCGGCTTTATTGCGCCGGGAGCGAAAGAGTCGGAGCCGTTGTCGATTCGGAACAGCTGATAATCACCTGTTGTTGATGATAGAAGCATTGTGTTGCCCAATGAGAAGAGAAAGCACGCTGCTTTATGATTGCAAGAATTTACGATCACACTTTACGATCGAAAAATTTCAGCGATCGAAAGTCGAGAGAATCGTCCGGAGCGTGGCGGATGTTATACTCTAACGTCTTTCTGATAGTAAACGTTTTATAAACATATGCAAGTCTGCAAAACTACTATTCTCTGTTATAAAATAAGAAACGCTATAGCATCGCGCGATATATAATCAGTCGATATCGTAAAATAATTAAGGCACTTCTACTTTTTTTATAAATGAGATAATTTTAAGGAATTATTCTCATAAGAATCAAAAATAATAAACACAGCTGATAAAATGTTGAAGTAAAACAAGATTGTTAAATCGTTTTAATAGACGTTTTTACTACCTTCAAGATAACAATGAAATGAAGGTCTCGTTATCAAAGATATCTACGGAAATTCTTGTCGCCATAGCACATAATCTTTGCGCTGTTCCGAAAATCGGGTGACTCTGGACAACCGCGAGCGAGCATGACGTCGTATTATATATCCATGCGCGTATTAATAGCACACCTTTAGCGTGCGCTTGTGCATCAGCTAGCTCAATAGTAAGGCGCTCACGATAGAATTTTGCAGCGTTCGCAGACAACGCTACCGGGCCTATGGTGATCAACCGTTATCTAAATCACCCGTTTGCCGATAAGCCGTAATTGGGATTTCGTGAGGACAATTATTTTGCACGAGCATGGCGCTGGCCAAGATCAGGACTTTTATCGACAACAGCCTGAAGACGGTGTCCACGCCGTTGGACCGCACGGTGAATCTGGAGCCGGAAATCGGCATTAAGATCGTGCACTCGCCAAACGACAAGACACTAAACGTCACAGTTCTCGGCGCCAGACACTTGCCACAGAACTTCGGCTTCACCAGAGTCAATAGCTACGTCGTGAAGGTAGAGTAAACACGAGAAGAGAAATGACTCGAGAATATGGATCGATGATCGCATTTGTGCAAACAAAAAGCTCATATGTCACATCGACGGCTCGTATTTTCGAGGCACATTTAACGCTGGAATTTAACGTTTAAATCTATAATTCAAACGGATTTAATGTTTAAATCCATAGATTTAACAATGATTTTATTTTATTTTTTTTTAATATTTTTTTCGTATACATAATTTAATTTGTCTGCACTGATAAAATGAGATGAAATATAACAATCACGTCGTTCGATAAATGTGCGTCGGAGATGACAAACGACGTCAACACTTCTATGCAAACTACAAGATCGCGCTCCGCTACGCTTCACCGTACTCGAGCCTGAATTACGCGTAAGTCGGAGACGCTCGCAGCACTCCTGGGTGTTATCTATGATTACGTAATGTCGTATGAGTAACGTATTATAGGAATCCGGCACTGACTGTAGTATCTTATTGACTGACGAGAGAATGTTCTTTACAACCTCCTCCGACATTGTCGCGAGTATAGAACGTATCGCTAAACATCTATATATGTAACAGAAATCGATTTAACACCTCAATATATTTCGGGAACAGGTACACGTGCTGTACACGGATCGTTAACGAAATATTATCTGTTGCCAGAATAACGGTCATAAATATTTCAAAATTGATTTTATTATTTATTACTAGAAAACTCAATAGTGATTGGAATATAAATGTTCTCTATATCGCTAGATGTATCAATTAATTAATTGACAAAATCAATCAATTATCAATTAATTAGAAATGTATATTTTATAATTCAAAGAATTCTTTAGAAAATGTATTCTTACTACAAAATAAACACAGATTAAAATATATTAATTTTGATCATTCTAAATTAATCTCTCTATTGCTTATTAGCTATCTGATTTTTTATTTAATCCGTATATATTTCTTAAAGATTTGCGCAATAAATCATAAGTGAAAATTATTTTCATCATAGAATAAACACAAATCAATACATATATATTAATTTCTTTAATTTTACTACTTCTGTTTGATTTTTTATTCTCATATTTAATTCTTATATTTCTACCAAAAAATTTGTGCCATATATCGTAATTAAGTTTGAATCAGAGTTTGCTATCAAAGAAATTGACAATTTTAATTTTTTAGGTGAAGCTAATTCCTGGAAAGGATAAGTTCGAAACTACCTCGAGGAATGAATCCTGGCCGCAGTGGAATGAGGAATTTGTTTTTCCTTTGCGCAAGGAAACCAAGCAAAAGTTTGGCAAATCGAAAGTCGTCGAGGAGGAAATTAACGGATCTAGATTTATCGTCGCGACTCTCTACGCGGTTCTTGAGGACAAGCCTCTGATAGCGACTGAAAAGAAGGATTCGGATAAAGATAAAACGTCGCCTACTAAAGAGGCGCCGAAGAAGGGCGGGAAAAAGAAGGAAGGTCAAAGCACTTCTACCGATCAAGAAACCACCAAGAATAAACTTCTCAGCCAGTTCTTTGGCAAGACTTCCGACAAGCTTGCGGAACCCACGGTCGCAGAGAGAAGAGCCTACGACAAGAGGCGAACTGTTGGCGCGACGACAATTCCACTTGATCCGAAGAACTTCGTTTGTAAACCGCCGAAATCAAAACATGCCAGTGACGTGTCCACAGGAGATCTGTGGAAACCACTACGACCGATCGCCAGTGGTATCGCAGGTGCCGAGGAACGAGTAAGTGTCCACAGTTTTGTAACAACTGTACTGCGGTCGCAGAAACCACAGTTATGCCACTTTAAGCTGAAGAAGAATGGAATATGTTACTTGCAAAGTTCATGCAAATTTTATTCCTATAAGCTAACATAACAATATCGTATGGTACTCATTCATGCAATTCTTGTGTAACTGCGCAAGCATACTTTTAACGATTCTCTCTAAGACAAATCTTATTTTCCACAATAAAATCATTTAAGTAATTTAAGTTACATCTAGCTTTTTTCTTTTTATTTTTACAATTCTTTGGAAATAATCGTAGTATCAGCTTACATTGAAATTTCTATTTATGCATATATCGTTATACTCTTTTTTATCTAATTTTGTTATTAATATATGTACGTCATAATAATCTTTCAGAAAGAGAACAAAAAGGGACAAGTCGAATTGTCTTTATGTCTATCGAAGGGTGAAAAAGATGAAGACAGCGGCGGGCAGTTGATACTGTCTCTAAACCGTCTGAGATGTTCGCTTCAGACGATGCATGAGCACGAGGGTCTAAAAGGACAAATGTATCTGAAGATGTCGGTTGTCGACAGCGGTCGAGTAACACACTTCTGGAAGAGTGATCGATTTGCACCGACGGTGTCCATGAAATTCTCGCCGGACACGGCGAAAGTCGTCGCCGACAATCCGTATAAAGGAGCTCTCAACGACGTGAGCTTCGTTGTAAAGTTCGTTTCGAAGAATAAAATAGGTAAGCGACAAAAGTTTCATCTTTACCAGATAAAGAGCTTACTTGCAGTAATGGACTAACATTATTTATACGTTTATTGACATAAAATATTTTATAAAAATTTTATGTCAATATTAGATGCCACAAAACATTTTGTAAAAATGGAAAAAAATTATAAACTCCAAAATTAAAGTAATGGGAAAATATGTCCATATCAATATCACATATTTGGTTAGATTGTGATTAGCCCATTACTGCGTTCAAATATAAAATTGATATATAATTGTATTGTTCTTATTATCACACAATTATTTAGGCAAGAAGACTCCCGTGGGCCACTTTGTAATCGGGCCTGACGTTGGTGGAGCCTACGGCGAGCAATGGAAGCAGGCTTTAGCGAAACCGGGGCAACAGATAACGAAATGGCAGGCGTTTGAATAAAAGTAAGGCGCACGGGACGTCGATAACTTATTCAACATTATGAAAACCGCAACCGTTGAACGACGTACTTTTCCGCTTAGGTATCTAGAGACACCGCGGCGAAAATGAGAGCGCTATATACGCGCGTACGTACGCCATAAATATTTAAGACACCGATCGATAAGGCTATTCCAAAGAATACCATAGAGTTCGAATGGAAATGTTCACGTGAATCTTTCTTGCTGCACATAGTGAACAATGTCTATCATCTGCTGCTGATTTTACACATGAAAAAATCATTATATGATTTCACAAGAGGAAATTGTTTTTAAATGAATCTAGTTGCAATTTTCGATCGCGCATATATTTTGTATATATAAAATCTTTGCCAATTTTAACCGTCCTTGATTCCACAAAGGAGAGAACTCGATGTTTCTATCCCGAATCCGATTAATGTAACCGTCCGTAAAGTAAGAGCTATCTAAGCATATATGTGTAATGGATATATATTTGTAACAAGTACATATCATATTTTGTAAGATCACAAGAATAAGCTCGCCATGTAACTTTAGTATTAATTGATATTTTAATTGTTTCGACACAGATAACATAATATAATTTTTATATGAATTAAAACGCTCGTATATATAGTGGTTTATAAAAGCGTGTCGTTAACATGATGCTATATCTTTTTAATAATGATAAATTTTACTAGTTTTATATACGTTAAATGCTCATTTTTATTATTGTGCTAACTAGAAACGATCAATGTTCGGAGTCGATATTAGCAAAAAGTATATTTCTAATTGTGATACATCGAAATATTTTTTTTATCAATCATTATTTATACATTTAACATAAAATATTTTATGTTAATATTAAGATGCCACAAAAATTGCAAAATATATCGTTATACAATTGCACTATATCTCTTTAAAGACATTAAGTATTAATTAATTAATATTAATATTTTCAGTTGTATTTTCAGTATTTTTACAGCTCAAATAAGAATGCCACAAAAAAAGATAGAATTACAAAGTATTTGAAAAATTGTGTAATATTAATTATACATATATCTTCTATAACGGTATTAATTATATACTTTCTCGATGATATTTTAAGGAATACTTGTATGTTTGTAACCGCTGACACCAAAAAAGTACACAGTATATTTCATTTAAAGTAATGTTTTTATTTACTTTTGCATTGTATGTTAAAGAAAAACTATTTATAAATATATCTGATATTATCCACAATTTTATTCTCCAGCGACGAATAAAAAACTCACTAAGTTTTCCAAGTTTTATTGTCAATACAGTAAAACTCCGTTTATTCGCATTCTATTTATACGAACAATTTTGAATACTGTTCCAAATATACGAATAAATCTATAGCTAAGCTTTTATTAGTAGCATCATTCGGATAATAAAAGCTCAACGTGCTCGACTTCAGTTTTTTGTGAACGTCAGTTTCTATTATCGAAACTAATAAGTGAATCTGTACTATCCGAACCATTCGGTTATCGAAATTGTCTTGTCTTCGACATGTTCAGATAAACGGAGTTCTACTGTCTAATTTCAATCTAATTTCAATTTAGAAATTGTTATTTTATTATCTGTACTTTATACACAATCGTGTAACAATTTTATAAAATTTTGGGCACGATATATAAAATGATATGTTGTGCTTTATGTGAATAATTGTGTTAAATACGAATATTATACGAATAAAATACATGATGGTGATACAATGTGTATGGATCATGCCTTGTTAATGTTGTATGGCAGTAAAAGACTAAGTATTACTAAAAAAAATATGTACAAAAATAATAAAATAGCAAAATGCCGCGTTAAAACTAAATTGATCCCATGATTAAACTGGACGGTTTTAGTAGTCTTATCCTTAATATCTGGGGTTATAATAATCGACTATTTCGATATTAGTGAGATTCATAATTTGTACTATAATAATGTAAAAATTGAGAAAATAGTACATATATATAGTACACTTTTCATATAGCAGTAAAAATATATTTCTATAAAATATGTAATTTATTGATAAAATGTAGCTTAAGCCAAGGTAAATTACTGACTTACTGGAAGTGTTATTCCTTCTTATAAATATTCAAAAATTTCATTTTCACATTTAAAGATATAATAGATACAAAAAGGCACTTGATTGTGTAAAAAAAATTATAAAAATTACAAAATTGCATTATAAAAACTACGATATCTATATATATTTAATTGCTTGATTGCTTTGTGTCTTCCCTGACGTTAGACGTGTAAGATGAGAGGAGTATTGCGTAAGTACAAGTCAATCTTGAACTGTAAAGATAGTTACTGAAATCTAAACTATCCAGTGAATCAGATCTTGTTAAGAATCTTTGGCTAGACTTTCTTAAACGACGGACACGTATCGGACGGTTGTTATCAGGCCAATTAATAAGAGGAACCAATTTGCGTATTGATAGGGCGCCGCGTTACAACCGTCCTTGCTATTGCACGTACAGTATTCCATAAATATATTATACGTTCCAGTTCGCATTAAGCAAAATCGCTCGTCGCCCGCAATTCCTGGCTCGCCCATGTAGGCGCAACTACGGAAGTATCTCCATTCCCCGTTAACTGTAAACGAAAATTGATATACAAACTATACTAGATAGAGCAAAATAAAATCTATACACAAGAGATCTGTCCTTTTTATGTGTATGTGTTGCATAATGCTATTACAGATAAACAACCTTTTTGACGAATTTTACGACACATCGTCGGCCTTACACCTGGCAAGTGTTCCAAACCGGGTTCTTGGCTGCAGTCTGTAATGGGCACTGTGGAATTATCAAACGGATCCGCGCATTTCGGATCTGAGTCTGACCTGCATACCCAGCATTTGATAGAAAGGCCTAAAATAGTACAACAATGTTCGAAACTTTCCTACTCCCAACTGCAGGTATTATAATACGCTACCCCCGAGATACATATTCTAAACGCCGGCTATTTAAATACCATCTAATGTACATTTGTTTCTATAAAATGGAGGTTAGAAGTACGTTTGCGAGATAAAATTTTTAACGCAACTACACGTAAATTTCTGTAGGAAGATCGATGGTGTTACATACGCGCGTGCAAAGCAATCGCAATCTCGATATTCGAGAAGGTTATTTGAAGGTTAATAATATTAATTAAAACTTAAATATTTTTCAGATGCTTGACTTAATATACCTTCATGAATGCAGCAAAGGAAGAGCAACACTGTCACGAGAAAGGAAAAACGGAGTCCAACGGCCATTTCGGGGAAAATGTGAGGAACCTCAGCTCTTTGCTTTGCAAAAACTTCTTACGATAGAGATTCGACGTCTCCAAATACTCTTTGTATATTCTATATGTCCACGCCTATAATTGACACAACTGACCGCGCGCCGCGCCGCTAGCCTTCCAGTTATACCGAGTGACTCAAAAATAAATGAAGCGGAGTAAACTACTCAGCTTAAAGAGACCTCAGACAACGAGGTTTATAACGAGTAATTCAATATTATAAATAATTCAATATTATGCCGACGAGCAATTATTGTAAAATTATCCATATAAAAAGCCATTGATAACCATGCAAATTCAAATATTTTTAATATTACAAATAAATATTGAGAAACATTTTTCTTGTGCTAAATAAAATTCTGGAATCACATTGAAACCATTTTATACGTCCATGTTCATAATCGTTTAATTACCACGATTAACTGCGTGGTGCACTCTGACCCAGCTGCTTATAAAGGGTGTCTTACTAGACATCTAACAATAAGTAAATTTATATTTACTATCGATACTTTGATTATATTTCAGCGAATAATTCGATATCAAAAAATAAGTGATAAAAAATATTAGAGGAACATAGTGAAGTTTTAAAAAATCAAAATAATTTTTAAAATTGTAAGCAGATTCACTTGATACATCACATCTTTTTATGTATACGTTACTGAGGACTTCGGGTATACTCGGGTTCTTCGAAGTTACGCATGACTCGAGTCAACCGCGCCCGACAGATGTGATGTTCCTTGTTACACAGTATATAGTCGCATACATATGAGTGAAATTATTTCATACCGGTAAATTCAACATAAAGAAATAATGCAAGACAGAAAAAACAAAGTAATTTGATGCATCCGCAATAGGCGTACGTATGTGGAAAAAGAATAAAAATTTAAGTTATTTAAAAAAATAAAAAGCAATTTTCGAATTGTATATTCCAAAATATAAAAGAAATATTTTATGTATAATATTAATCAATTTACGTCAAAATTTAGGATTCTCATTATACAGATCCAAGCTTAAAGTTAGAACACCTTCAAATACATCAAAACATTATATATGGTGTAGATTGTAGAATAAATATATAAATATGTATACGTATATATATTATGTTGCACGTAGGCGTGCGCAATATTAGAAAATAAACTGGTTGTCAGTCAACTGTCTCTAATCGTCTGCGAATTTTTATCAGGCGAGCGCGGTCTCTCGCGCGTACACCAGCACATGGGCACACGGTTCAATGCGCAGCCAAATTATAAAAAAATCATACCTCTGAGAAAACAGCGCACAACTGTTACGACAAACTGTTTTCTGCGTCGCTCGGAATTCGAAGCTTATACGTTTCGTGAAAATGTCTTATCTTTCCTAGACCTTGATCACGATCCAGAGGGCTGCATTATGAAATTTCGAGTCGTCTGGTGATGCGTCGAGCGGACTGCTCAGACCCACGTCCAGCATCCTCCAGCTATCTGTATCAGTCTGAGAGAAGAGGAGGGGGGAGGGAGGCGATCTTGGACCCCACGGATCTCGTAGCCCGCAGCGAACGGGATCGCAGGCTCGCTTTCGCGGGTGGTCCGCGCCGACAACCGGCGACGGCGACGTCCGCGCGCGCGCTCTCTCAGCCCCGTTCCGGGGGAAACATTTGAATGCTATAAATAAATATAAATAAATTGATTTGCCGGCATTAGCATAAGTAGCGAGGGGGAGACGCGCGGCGATTTCTACTACTTCGGTGTCTCACCGCCCGCGCGCGCGCGCGCGCGTGTGCGTCTCTCTCTTCCTCAGCTTCCTCACCCCGTTTCGTTCTCGCGCAAGTCGTCGTGCCGACCGGACGTTGATTTATATCGGTGTCCCTTCGGTTTCTGCGGCATTCGACTCTTCTTCCCTTTAACTTAAAAGGGCACTGGACTACGGCGTCCGGATGCGCGCACGGCCATCCTGTGTCTCCTTCAGTCTCGTGGGAATTAATTTGAAAGTAACTCTTTATATGTTGCAATATACGTATACCAATTGTATTATATTCGCATCACCATCGGATTTCAAATTTGTAGAATGCGTCAAATTTAATACTACTTTAATATTACTTTTAATAAACGATAATTATTTCCAAATAAATTTTAAGAGCGTCTTCTACGATCGAGGCTGTCGAATCTTGGTGTCTAATACTATTACTATACGAATTTTAAATCCATATGACGCCTCGAAGGCGTCTGTCGTATAGAGCTCAAAAAGGGTCGTGCACGACGATGCGATGCGAAAGACGGGTTCGGTCAATAACAATTATATCCGCACGTGCATAACACATGCCTGTGTCTTGGAAGCCGGCGCGACACGGCGACGCAGGTATCGATCAGGGGACTTCCGGTTCTTTCAATTTTGGGTCCGTGTGCAAACAAGGATCGTGTGCAAGAAGGATCGTCGCTTACGTAAGCACGACGGTCACGTTACCGAAAGGGGACCAATCGGAAGCGGGTTGACGAGTGGTGGAAATCCACGGTCGTCGGAAAAATCTTCACTTCGATCTGGATCGGCATACTGTACGCGTCGAGCTTTAAGAATCAATCTTTACCTATAGTCGTTGGCTTCCAGGACACAAGTGCGCGCACTCAAACCGCGACCCAAGGCACCGTGCTTTGAGGCGTCGTCGCGGTTCATACCGACCCGTAAAGAGGCGTGACCTCTCGAAAAATAAAGTGTTCGCGACTCAGGGCATCACAGCCCCCAGGCGTTGTCGCGAGTGCGAAATCTCGAGAATAAAGTGTTCGCGACTCAGGGCATCACAGCCCCCAGGCGTTGTCGCGAGTGCAAATCTCGAAAATAAAACAAACTGTGCGATTAGACGTTACTTCGTGACAATGTACGTGACGCGAATTGAATAAACATTTTAAATAAACTTATACACGGAACCACAGTAAGGATTCGAGTTGCTTCCTT
>NW_012026856.1:184096-189957 GCF_000956235.1 Wasmannia auropunctata
TACAAGACATTTTGGTGCCTCCTGTGAGGTGTTCTTACCCCACACATTACGAGAGATTGCGTCATCAGAGCAGAGACGATCAAGGCGATCATCGATACGCAGGACGAGCGACAGATATCGAAGTGGAAACACAGCGAGTCAAGCGTGAGCGGGTGAAGCGTAAGCGGGTGAACTGTAAGTCATTCGATTCAATTCTTCACAAATCGTGCAACGATGGTCGACAGAGTTAAGCTGCTCGTCCAGAAGCGAACGGCCTTGAAGGCCCAGATTACGAGTCTCACGAATATCCTCGACAAAGGCCAAATTGATAATGCCACATTAAAATTGCGTACTGCTCGTTTGACAGAGTTATTTCATGCGTACGAAGATTTTAACGATGAACTCGCGGTTTTAGACGCAAGCGACGGACATCAATCCGAATTTCTAAACATTCAGGAAAGATTCTATTCTCTCGCGGGTCGAATCGAGAACATTCTAAGCGCCGCCAGCGCGTCGGGCGCTAGCACGTCGGGCGCTAGCACGTCGGGCGCTAGCACATCGGGCGCTAGCACGTCGGGCTCTAGCGTTAGCGCAACGAGCGACGAAACGCGCGTTGACAATGCGGCAAATGTAGCAGCGGCCAGGAGACGGCGAATAAAATTGCCTGAGGCATCGCTGCCTACGTTCGACGGCAAATTTGAAAACTGGCTGTCGTTCAAAAACGCGTTTGATAATATGATCGGATCTCAAGCCGACTTGACAGACCAGGACAAATTACATTATCTAAAATCGGCATTGACGGGTGAGGCTGCGAATAAGATAAAGATTTTCGCGAACGACGGGGTAGACTATTCTAGTGCATGGAAATTGCTAGAACGAGCCTACGAGGTGAAACGCATACTAATATCGCGGCATCTCTCGTTGCTGTTAAACGCGCCGGCGATAGATAAGGAGAGCACAAGCGGGCTGATGAAGCTCGCCGACGACGCTCAGCAGCATGTCGTATCATTAAAATCTCTGGGAGTTACCGTCGGTCCGGAAATAATCGTGCATGTATTGGAAAGTAAACTCCCGAGATCTACGTTAGATAAATGGGAAACATCATTAGAGAAAGACGAGCTCCCTAAACCTGAGCAAATATACGAATTCTTGTATAAGACAGCGGTCTGCGCGTCGCGTCGCGAAAGAGCAAAGATGTCGGAAACGGAAGCAGGCAAGGGCGGACCCCCGGCTAAAAGAATGCGAAGCGGCCCTCCGAATCGGGCGTTCGTGGTAAACGCATCGCGCAATTGCACGGCGTGCAAGGTTAAAAAACATCCGCTGTATCTCTGTGACGCGTTTAAGAGAATGCCCGTACCTGAACGCATCGAAGCGGTGAGAAACGCGAAGTTATGTTATAATTGTCTGCGCTCTCATTTAGGCACTCCTTGCAGATTCTCTAAATGCACCATTTGTCAGGGGCGTCACAATACGCTTTTGCATCTAGAGAAACAAGCAAAGAAAATCGAAGCGCCGAGCTCAGATTCCACGCAGTCTAAGTGACAATCCGAATCGTCCGCCGACCGAGAAACGAGCCTCGCGACAATGTCTCATTTTGCGCCACAGTTATTGACAAGCGCAATAGTCCATCTCCGCGATCGTAGTCACAACGTCGTTAAGTGTCGAGCATTATTGGATACGTGCGCCACCGCCAATTTTATATCCGAATCTATTGTCGAACGTTTAGACGTACACGTGACCAAGCATTCGGTGACAATCGGCGCGATTAATGAGATGAATTCCGAGTCAAGGGGCATGGTACAAGTCGTCATGCAATCATTGCATGACGATTTCCGCAAACCGTTAACATGCTTGACTGTACCGGCAATCACGGATCTAGTTCCTTCGGAAATATTCCCACGAAACTTGTTCAAAATTCCACCGAACATTAGACTTGCCGACCCGGACTTTCATATACCGCGTGCTATTGATTTGTTAATCGGCTCCGGAGCGACGCTGTCGTTATTCTCGGTCGGACAAATCAATCTGTCGCAAAGAAATCACGATCTTTATTTGCAGAAAACGCGGCTAGGTTGGGTGGTCGCCGGGAGCCCATCGGCGCCGCTCCCCTCAAGGTCGGCAACGTGTCACTTAACGAGCCTAGAGAAACAGCTAGTCAAATTCTGGGAAATCGAAGAAATAACGACGGATAAACCGCGATCAGAGGAGGAGAATCTGTGCGAAGCACATTTTTTAGAGACCGTTTCTCGCGATAATGACGGACGATACGTAGTTCGGCTACCATTTCGAAAAATAAACAACCATCTAGGCAATTCACGCAACGTCGCGCTTAAGCGTTTAACATCCTTAGAACGCAAACTCAACGCGAACGATTCATTAAAGAGCGAATACGCTCGGGTAATCGAGGAACACCTCAAGTTAAACCACATCTCATTGGTAAAGAATCCTACTGACGACGGGTATTACATGCCTCACCACGCGGTACGCAAAGAATCGAGTAACACTACCAAAACGAGAGTGGTTTTCGACGCGTCCGCGAAAACGAGCGAAGGCGTATCACTAAACGACGTGTTAATGGTAGGCCCCACAATCCAAAGTAAGCTATTCGCGCATTTAATTCGGTTTCGCGCGTATCCTTATGTTCTCACGGCAGACATCGAAAAGATGTATTGTCAGGTGCGGGTGCATAAAGACGATCGACGCTATCAAAAAATACTTTGGCGAGTAAACGAGAGAATCGAGACGTTTCAGTTCAATACGCTCGTTTTCGGTATCTCTTCGTCACCATTCTTAGCCACTCGCGTGTTACAAAAACTCGCGGACGACGAACGTGGTATGTACCCTAGGGCCGCGAAAATTCTCGAGTCACATCTATATGTAGATGATTTATTAACCGGTGCAGGGACGATCGAAGAAGCTCGAACAATTCGGAATGAGATAATCGCGTTGTTAGCTAAGGGCGGCTTCACCATTAGGCAGTGGGCGTCCAACGACGAACGGATCGTTAATGACTTAATTACCAGCGCGCTACACGCAAATTTTACGTTAAACGTAGACCGTTCGCTCAAAACGTTAGGAGTAACGTGGAATGCGCGCGGCGACCAAATATGTTATTCAGCTCACTCTATCGAGATCACGGAGCAATTAACGAAACGAAACGTATTAGCAGAAATTGCGAAAATTTTCGATCCGTTAGGGTTGTTGGGCCCCATTGTTCTGTACGCTAAAAAAATCATGCAGGATGTATGGCGGTGTAAACTGCAATGGGACGAATCCGTCCCACAGAGTCTATATACTAACTGGTTAGAATTCGTTCGACAACTAGAATCGATGGGTCGAGTCTCGTTTGATCGCAAATTGCTCGTGGACGATTGTCATAATATTCAGATTCACGGATTCTGCGACGCCAGCAGTGTCGGTTACGGCGCCTGCCTGTACGTGCGTTCGAGCGGAAAACGCGGAAAAACGATATGTAGATTAGCATGCGCTAAGTCGCGAGTCGCGCCATTAAAAACAGTAACGATACCGCGACTGGAACTCTGCGGCGCGTTGTTGTTGGCTCGCTTATATCGCGAAGTTAGCAGCGCATCGAATGTCAAGCCCGATAAGGTCGTTTTTTGGTGCGATTCGACGATAGTGCTCCATTGGCTAAAAACGTCACCGCATTCATTGAAAACCTATGTAGCGAATCGAGTTTCCGAAATCCAAGAAATTACCGGTCCGCATGCATGGCGACACGTGGGTTCGGAAGATAATCCGGCTGACGCAGCGTCGAGGGGGCAATTGCCGAATGCCTTCCTGCGGAACCAAACGTGGTTCGAGGGCCCCTCGTGGTTAAACAAAGAGGAAAGCGATTGGCCTCATCAAATTACGCAATCTATCGACATACCCGAACTAAAAAAGAATATTTGTTTGGTGACGACATACACCGATCTCGGGATCTTAGAAAGAATTTCGTCGTACTCTAGACTGCTTCGAGTTGTCGCGCATTGCCTTCGCTGGCGACCGGATAATAAATGTACCGGTACTCTAAAGGCGACGGAGATTAACGCGGCCGAAATACGAATATTAAGGATCCTTCAATCCACGCAGTTTCTCAATGAAATCAAAGCGCTTACAGAAAACAAAGATTTACCAAATAAAAGTAAAATCGCTAATTTAAATCCTTTCATCGATGAAAACGGTTTGATTCGCGTCGGAGGACGGCTCCAATCGTCGCAGTTGACTTTCGCGCAAAGGCATCCGATTCTGCTTCCGAGCCGACATCACTTAACAGACTGCATAATTCGAGAGACGCATGAAAGACATTATCACGCGGGCATTCAAAGCACCTTACACACCCTCCGGCAAAAATTCTGGCTGCTCGACGGCCGCAATCAAGTGCGAAAGGTAGTTCGCGCGTGCACTCGCTGCTTCCGTTTTAGCGCTAGCACAGTCGAATATAAAATGGGGAATCTCCCACCGGCTCGCGTGCGCGAGGCAGTACCGTTTGCCAACACGGGCATAGATTTTTGCGGACCGTTCTATATCAAGGAGAAAAAGCACCGGAATCGAGCGAAAATCAAAGCTTACGTGTGCGTATTTATATGCATGTCAGTTAAAGCCGTCCACCTCGAACTCGTAAGCGACTTATCTTCCGACGGATTCATTGCCGCACTGCGCCGATTCTCCTCTAGACGAGGATTACCAGAACATATTTATTCCGACAACGGAACTAACTTTGTAGGCGCGAACAACCAACTAAAGGAAATGTATCAGCTATTTAACTCTGAACAACATCAGAATATCGTGAATAGATTCGCTAGCGAGCATCGCATTTTATGGCATTTCATACCGCCAATGGCTCCACATTTCGGTGGATTATGGGAGTCGACAGTGAAGCTTTTTAAGCATCACGTTAAGCGAGTAGTAGGAGACTCCTTGTTTACCTTTGAAGAACTGAATACTTTTATTGCCGAAGTCGAGGGTATTCTAAACTCTAGGCCAATTACGACACTCTCATCCGATCCGAATGACTTGCTCGCGTTAACGCCCGCTCACTATCTTATCGGGAAACCACTAACGGCCCTTCCCGAGGGCAATCTCTCATCTGTTCCAGCCAATCGATTATCCACTTGGCAACACATCACCAAAGTAAGACAAGACTTTTGGTCACGTTGGCATTTGGAATATTTAAACGAGCTCCAAATCCGAAGTAAATGGGTCAAGGACGGGCCAGAGCTCGAGGTTGGAATGATCGTACTAATAAAAACCAAGGGCCTACCATGCACGCAATGGGCATTAGGCAGGATCACAGATTTACGCCGAGGCGAAGACGGAGTCTCTCGAGTTGCCATTCTCAAGACTGCAAATGGAGAATTAAAGCGGGCAACACGACTTCTCTGTCCATTGCCAGTGGAACAAGGTCACAAGACCCCCGAAACACAGTCATAAGACTGTATGCGTAATAGATATAACTATTATATGTATCCGATATTGTAACCAATGTATGCGTTAGACTAGTCGAAAAAAAAAAAAAAAAAAAAAAATATATATATATGCGTAAACAAATTGATCGTTACCCTCTCAATGGGGGGAGGATGTCGTATAGAGCTCAAAAAGGGTCGTGCACGACGATGCGATGCGAAAGACGGGTTCGGTCAATAACAATTATATCCGCACGTGCATAACACATGCCTGTGTCTTGGAAGCCGGCGCGACACGGCGACGCAGGTATCGATCAGGGGACTTCCGGTTCTTTCAATTTTGGGTCCGTGTGCAAACAAGGATCGTGTGCAAGAAGGATCGTCGCTTACGTAAGCACGACGGTCACGTTACCGAAAGGGGCCAATCGGAAGCGGGTTGACGAGTGGTGGAAATCCACGGTCGTCGGAAAAATCTTC
>NW_012026856.1:189977-207779 GCF_000956235.1 Wasmannia auropunctata
AGGCGTGACCTCTCGAAAAATAAAGTGTTCGCGACTCAGGGCATCACAGCCCCCAGGCGTTGTCGCGAGTGCGAAATCTCGAGAATAAAGTGTTCGCGACTCAGGGCATCACAGCCCCCAGGCGTTGTCGCGAGTGCAAATCTCGAAAATAAAACAAACTGTGCGATTAGACGTTACTTCGTGACAATGTACGTGACGCGAATTGAATAAACATTTTAAATAAACTTATACACGGAACCACAGTAAGGATTCGAGTTGCTTCCTTCCTGACCACTACAAGACAGCGTCCCTCCCGGAAAGTCAGAAGGTTCGTACTCTGACTAAGGTAATGTTTTTCGCAATAAATTTTTCACACGGAGAGAATTTTTTTTTAATTTACCCTGCAAATCATGTTAATTATGGGACAATACAGTATTTAGGTAAATTTTACTGTGCACTACAATAAGATTTCGCAGTAAAATTTATTGTAGTGCACAATAAAATTTACCTAAATACTATATTGTCTCACAATTAACATGATTTTCAGGGTAAATTTAAAAAAAAAATTCTCTCCGTGCACAGTTTCAAAAAACTTGTTCGCATCGAATTGTTAATATTGAAAATCAATTTAATTATGATCTCATTATTCCATCTTCAGCTTATGATTGCAAGTCCGATATTAATTCGGCGCGCAGTTTAAAGGCTGAATAATGGAAGTCTCTTAAAATTTATTTATAATATTCACTTACGCGGTCTAGACTATTATTTATATAATAATTATTTTAATAATCGTAGCTTAAAAACTCTAGAAATAATCAATCATTAATTTTCGAAAGATTAAAAGATTGTTACAGATTTCAAATAATCTGTAGAAAGTTTATTCACGTTTATTTATCAATTTATTCACGATTTAATAACTATTTTTTTAATAACATTTCAATAAATTTTCCTTCAGGTCTGTTTTACTTATTTTGAAGATAAAAAGGTATGTGGATATATCTTATGGAACGCATTAAAGGAGAAGCATCACAGAAGAATAATCAAATATTTACTTTCTTAGAAACTTCTTTCTAAATTTCCAAGAATGGACCAAAAATAATATGCTAAACAAATAACAGAGTGACCAAAAAATAATCAGGCAAATAAAAATGTAATGTTTCAATTATAAACGAAAAAATTAAATGTGTGTTTCAAAGCTTTTTTTTTCTCCAGGTAGAGAAATCATTTTTTTTCTCCTTAATGTACAAGAATCAATACGTTAGTGGCAAAGACTAATGATCTTTAACTACTATATGCGACGGTTATAGTGTTTTCCCGCGAAAAGCAATTCTCCGTAAATATTTTAACAGAATTCATATTTCCTTCCTTTAATGATACGGCCTGCGTAACTAGCGGCGCAATTGCAATTGTCGATACTCTCGATGTCGAGTTATTCTTCGCAGTAGTCATTTCAACCGCTTCCGATAACCACAGTCATTTCCTTCCGTTATCAACGAAAGAAGAATTATGTGGCGACGTTTGTACTGGACCATCGCACTTTCCTGTCTCGTCGAAAGTCAAAGCCGTCTCTCTCAGGTGAACGATCGTTCGGGCGAACACCTTCTCGCGGATATCTTGAGCAAAGTATTACAAACATCGCGAGCTAATGATGCTCTTCTCATACTTCGAGATTCGCTGCTGGACGGGCAAGCGAACGGTATCCTCGGTGAAATAGCCGCGGCGACAGCTCGACGCGTACCGACGCTTTACGTAAACGCGGATCGGATGAAGCCAGAGTTTCAGGTTTCTTCCTGGGCGATGTCACGCGATCTAGTCGTGTATATCTACGTCTCAGGGCGAGGGCCGGATATCGTCGAGGGCGAGCTCGTGGCCGAAGACACGAGGCGCCTCGTCCACGACCGCACCCGGCCCAAGGTACTCGTACTGATGATACTTCATCGACCGTGTCGCGATCTCGCAACGCTGTTCCGAGCGATGTGGTCGAGGAAGATCCTCGACGCGATCGTCGTGGAATACTCGAAATTCGAGTGCTCCGACAAGTGGTCTACGATCGTCCATCGGTACAATCCGTTCAACGACAGCCATCACGAGGAACCATATTCCGCAGGTGTCGCATGGTTCACGGATGACTTCCCAAATATGCAGGGTTATCCATTCGTGTATGCTTTTACCCGTCGGCCTCCGTATAGCGATATCGTATCAACGTCCAACGGACCGGAGCTGAAAGGCGTGGACAAGATCTTGAGTGACGTTCTGGCGGAAAAAATGAACTTTACCGGTGTGCCTAAAGTAATAAAGAAGCCCATATATTTCCAGATAATGCCTAATGGCTCTCAGTATGGCATCCTGCCTGACTTATCCTTCGGAAAGTATGACGCCTTATTGATTTCGCTGCCGATGTACGGAAATTTACACAACTTACGATACGCCGTGCAATTCGCTATACAGTACACCGATCCTCTCTTCCTCGAGAATTGGTGCTTCGTAGTGCCGAAGTTGCTGGCTAAGCAGCAGAATTTCATGGACGGCACTGCGATTAGATTGCTCCTTATGAGTTTCTCGATCGTAGGAATCTTCTGGTTGTGCTCAAGATTGATGAAGTTCGATCCGAGGAGATGGTATTTTCTGAGGATCGTTGGTATCATATTGGCCGCGTCCTTTCCACCGGCACCCACGAAGCGACACGAGCGAATCGTCTTCCTCAGTATTCTCGCTATCTCCGCTTCCTATTCCTCAATATTTTTCGCCGGGCTGACGAGCACCGGTTTCAAGAGCAACCGTTACGTTGAATTTGATCACCTGCAGGATCTGACGAATTCAGATTTGGTGATGGTGATGCAAGAAAATGTGCGGGACATCGTCAGGCTGTACAACAACGTCTTCGAACGTCACATACGCCAATCAGGCAAGAAAGTTTTAAGGATTTCCTCTACGGAAATCTGTCTCATGGATCTGTTAATGCACCAGAACGTCTCCTGCTTCATGGATGAAAATTGGGCTAAACTAGTCGCCATCAACAACATGCGAAACGACGAGACCGTGATGAAGACGACGAAGCTCTGTTATCTGTCGCCACCGGTCGGTAATGTTTTTCCGGAAGGATCGCCTTACGTTAGACGTGTCAGCGATTTATTTCTAATGCTCGCGTCGACAGGCCTTCGCGATAAATGGCATCATGAGTATCTGAGAAACGAGACGAAGAGAACGAAGAAGAAGACGTTCCAAGTGAATCGAGCTCGTGTAAACTTTAAGTACGTCAGCGTATTTTATCCGACGATTTATGTACTCATAACGGGATATTCCATCTCTACTTTCGTTTTCATCGGCGAACTGATTTGGAAACGTTTCAGCAACAATTTAAATCTACGTTCGTTTCAATAATATATGCAATAATTATCCAAATTCGACGAATAAAAAAAAAACAATAAAAGTTGCTACTCAGTTATGATGAGTGAAACTATTGTCAAAAATTTGTCCCTACTTTCATGATCAGAGATCAAACGTTAATTAACATTATTATGCATACGTAATTCGAGAATTGATTCCCTCGAGGCGACATTATCGAATACATGGCGGACATTGTCGCAAATCCGATGACCGTCGCGATACCGCGATGGCGATAATGAGACGCGTACTTTAATCGCGTTTCCGCGCATCGCGGAACGCAATTAATCTTCGTTATTGCAAGCACGTCGACACGTAATCGTTACATACAGCGCTAGATGGACGCGAGCAATTTTGATCAATGTAACAGTTTCCTCAAACGAGCGGAACGCCTCCGACCTGCTCTCTTGCGAGAGCGCGAGCGTATCGTTTACGTGAGTCAGTCTCGCTTAGGTCGAAAAGCGGTCCTCGTTTCGGGAACGAAATCACCGGCCTGAAGAGCGGGCATGCTTCTTGCTTATTTTTTCCTCAAAAACAGCCAATTTCGTGTAATCTTCCTGCGAGAGCGGGGCGTGGCCCCAGACCACAGGGATACTTTGGTAGGCAACTGCGACGTGTGTCATTAACCGAATCCTTCAACCGACCGTGGCCGGTCTCTGCTTCCCCCGTCCCCTCTCTCCTTTTTGAAGTTGAATGAATAAGTTTAGAATTACGAAGGTGCGGTCCTCCCCGGACTGACCGTCAATTAATGATACGCATAGCAATAATCTCTAATATACGTTACGTCTCGATATCCGTTTTGTAAAATTCCGAAGAATCGAAGAATACCGCTAGGCGGTTTGATTGACATATATGTCAATTAATATTGAATACCATAGAGGCATAGAATTAAATGCAGCTCTAACATCACGATTCTTCGGGATTTCTCACACATCTTTCATTGTCATCTCACGTGAGGTCTGAGTGTGACCTAGATGTTCAGTCGTGCTAAAGTACCAGAAGTAAAGTAAAAAGATCATGTCACATGGAAGTATAAGCACTTGGTATCAAAGGCGACTCGAGTATCTCACGATTTTCTCATAAAAATTCTTTCCATTTACAACGTCGTATAGTACTCTAACGTCTTAATTGAACAAGAAATCTCCAAGCATCTCCGCCGGCGCGATTCGAGCGTGCAAGAACGTAACAACCGGGATGCAGGCGTAAGAGCGTTTTAGTACCGCGTTATTAAGCGGCTAATCTATTTTGAAATTAATGTTGGAAAAGAGAGTCGATATTATCGCGGCGAGACCAGTCTGGCCGGTCGCGGCCGATTGTCGACCGGCAGCGAGAGCTCTCCACGAGCTCTCCTACCGTTTGCCGAATGGCGATTAACAGAGTACATCGCATCGATACGAATTCATCTTCGCGCTTTGGCGTTACGCGTGATCGACCGTAAACGCGTCTTCAACTACGAGATAGAGAGGTCCCATCTGCCGACGTCACCCCACCGCCCGACCGGCTGTTCCCGCGCCGCAGAATCACCCTCCACTTCCGCCTGGCTTGGCAGCCACTCCTCTCAGCAGCCTCCGTTGATACTTCCTCTCGCGCGCGTGTATCTCGTCAGTCGGCCTGGAGCCACGTGCGTGTACTCGCTCGAGTGGCTCCCGCACGAGCGGACACATCGAACAGTGTCACTTTGCGCGCGATGAATCGCGCGATCGGGCCATCCTGCCGCGCGCTTCCGATGACAGATGAATGTCTTCGCGCGGCGTTATCGGTGTAGAAGAACGTTCGCATTTCCCCCGATTCATTCGTCTTCATTATCGAAAAATCGACCGATGAGGAGGCTGGCTCTGTGGAGAATCCAGCTGCTAATGGACTAAAAGAGATATCAGCTTGCCGATTACATGTACGCGCGGGATGAAATAATAGACGAGGAACTCGGCAAAAAAACTGACGAGTGGCTGAAAAGCAGCTTTGCTAAGTGTCAAGATGTCGAGGCTGAGATATTAAACTTTTTTCCAAAGTTTTTTCACTTTATCGAGATTCAAGTGTGACACGATATTAATGGGACACGGTCGTTCGTGTGCAACGAATCCAAGATCCAATAGCTCGCGGGAAACGCAATCGCGCGTCGAATGCCGATTCAAAGGAGGCCCGAAATATCTCATCGCGGGTTCATCGATCAAGCTTATACCGGGAGACGCGGCATGATTCCGCCGCCAATACCGACGTACGCGCGGGAGAGTAGTGCTTCGGGGAAGAACAAAGATATCACCGCGAGCCGAGAGAGCAACTAGGTAGCTTTCAAAGGTGAAGACAGACAGTCGGTTGGAGAAGTCGGGAGAACTAAAAATATCAGCCGGTTCCGCGGTTAGAGCCGGGGCGGTGTGCGACCGCCCGGCAGCCCTGCCGCACGTCGTGCTTCACACGCTGGACAATTTTACCGGCTGGAGAGGAGGAGCGATATCTCTTCACGAGACAGGGCTCGCCTTTAATATCGCGAACGGCGATTCGCGGTATAAACAACTATCAGGCACGATCGTCGTTACTACATCGAGCCCGCCGACAGACCGGACATTCACGCGGAACGCGACCACGCCGCGTCTTCACGCGTGATCTACGACGCGAGGCTTCATTTAATATCACTACTCGTCCCCCCCCCCGCCCCCCCCGGACGTTCGTCGTCGTCTGCTGTTGCGGTGCACTCATCGAGGATAACGTCAAAAATAGCAGGTATAAGAATTGAACTGCCAATAAGAGACAGAGGCTATTGACGTCTCCGCGATGTCTATCGATCGAGCTTGATACATCGATAAACTTTTTCACGACTTCGAGCTATTTATTCTTTCACGTTGAAGTACCCGGGGTAAGATCTCTCCCCTGTTAACGCACGTTATTTAGGGAACCGAGGTATATAGCAGCGAAAACTCGCGCGTGTTCTTCAAGGGGTAGAGACGTCAAGCATGATCTTTTGATCTTGTAACGATTTGCACGCGAGAATGGGACGTCAAACGGTTTCGTTGGATACAAACTAGTTAAAATGCATGAAATGTGTATTTTTTTTTGCATCGCTCTCTCGTTCCTCGGCTTGCTTGAACGCCGGCTGGAAGAGATATAAATCATGCCGCGCTATAACAGGAATCCTCGCGGCACGTGTAAAATACGCGGAATATCATTGTTGGAATTATCGCTGAAATTCTATTTATGATTGAAGACATGTTGTAAACTTTCCGTTCTCGTGCAAGAGTGACCTCTTCTAAGTTCTTCAACTTTTCAAATAAAATTAATGTAATTTGATTTGAATAAATTGCCTTAATGGATGCAATCATAGGAACCTCTTCTGCATAACTTCTGAGAAAGTGCGACCCGTAGCTTTCCCCATAATTCTAACGTCCCTATGCTATCAATTCGTCCTAAGCAAGATCTATCTGTACATTGGATTTCAGATCGAGTTTGGACTTAGGGCGCAGTGTCAAGGCCAAGAGCTCATCGCATCTTGTGATGACGGATTCGACGACGGTGGTGCCCGTCGAAGGATCGAGCCTTTAGTCTCTCCCCGGGCTCACCGACGGTATTTCACGGCGCGGTTGTTTGAAATTCTTCGCGTGGAGTTCGCGTCCGTATTTATAGACCCGCGTGTGGCGCGGCGCGTAGGGTCGTGTACGCGCGAGCGCGCCAGCGACACACGCGTTCACGCACGTTCAGCTCGTTTTCCGTCCCGAGGGTGGGTAGGTGTATAGGTAGGTAGGTAGACAGACGTGTGGCATACAGCCGTCAATCCCGAGCCACATCGACGTTCGGGCTCACGGGTTTGCAGGAATCGACCGGCAGCACGTCGCGATCATGACGCGATGCGTCCGCGACAGGAGCACCACCGGCCTACCTCGCCGACGAATCCGTCCCCGTTGCCGTCGAACCGTCTGCGCTCGTCGCCCCGCTGGCTGCGATCCACCAAACCACCACTTCTGGTCATGATCGCCGACGACGTCGCCACAATCTTCCGAGTCCTCGTCGTCCTGCTCGTCCTCGGTTACGCGGTTGCCGCTAACGGTCCGGTAAGTGTCTTGTACACCGCATCGATGGTACCAATAAAAAACGTTGCAAAATTCTTCAAATTTCTATTCTGTATAATTTTTATTCTGGATTACCGTTCATCAATTGTAACAAAAATAAAATGTAAAATTAAGAAGAAATTAAAAAATTCAAGTTTTATATTCTTTTAAATAAATAATGATACACATAAAACATTGAGAGGTAAATATAATTAAACAAATATAATTGCAATGTTATTTGTTGGTACCGCCAATAATTCTTTTATTTTACCACTTTTATAATAGAGAAGTATTGAATCAAAATAACATTTTGAAGCAAATTTTAAATTAATATATTAGGGAAATAGATCATTATTGATGGCAAAAATATGAAATTTATATTATTCATAGGTTGTAACGCAGCTTCTGCAGATTCTTGATGAATTTGAAATCGATTATTTATCAGATTGATTATTTGGGAATATATTTTTGCGAAAGCTAGAAGCCGTGTGGAATTACGTCGTTAACTGAAAACATTCTGGTAACTACTAACTGCAGCGCAGTTGGGCAATAGTTTTCATGATTACGAGGCGTTCGGCCTCTGAGGATGCAGAAGTATCGACCTTGCATCGTATTACGGGAAGCAAGGACTTTTCTGGCCTGTTCGATTATTGATCGTAAAATCGTTTAGTCGGGAAAAACGGGGTATTACACGTATCTTGTACCCAGCTAATACACTGTAATTTTGAATATTTATCGTGTACGAGTTTACTTAATTGGTTTGCCGAATCGTATATCTGGTAATATCTAGCCGGCACAGTAAGTTAATACACACCGTAATTTCAGAAAGCGCGTGTAATCTCGCGCTTCAAATTTGATGTAGAATAAATTGATATTGGCCTGAATAACATAAATTTGCGAAAAATTATACTTATATACTCTCGAGTTCCCGCTACGCTTACATACTGCATACTGCAATCTTATATGTTCGCTATTTATTCACTTACATCTTGATTAATAAACTGAAAACTTCGAATGCACGTAGATAAAAATATTTTAAATTTATTCAACAAAATCAAAACCGAAAAGTTCTGGAAAAGATTTCGCATAAAAAATTAAAATTATTAAGCGTACTTAGCACGAAGAGAATATTCTTATGCCACACTCGTCTCAAACGGACCTGGATTAATGTAGTCTAATTTATCAAACGTAAATTGGTGATTAGTAGGTAAATTAAGGAAGATGAAAAGGTTCAAGAGGTCTAAAGAAACCGATAAAGCATCGTGTCAGCAGGAACCTAGCAATACCAGCGCAATTACCGGCCAAAGCGGAGGAAACCTCGTTTTAGCTAAGCACGTCGGGATAATTACTGTAATTTTGTTTCGTGGCCATTCTTAGGCTGCAATAATCATTTACAGTTTCGAGGTTAATATGCCGACACGTAAACTAGTTCTATCGCTAGCCGGCTGGTAATAACATTACTCGAAATCCTCATTTTAGTGTAATCGCTGCGACGTATAAAAAAAGAGCTACGTCCAGGCGCGGGAACCTCAACGAGGTATTTATATTTCGCAAAACACAAGATTCCGTTACGAGCAAGACTGAAGCAGACACGCTGAAAATTACATGAAACTCTCCGCGTAGGATGAACGTGAGCTAGAGAAAATACATTCCACAAGGGAACGCGGAAGCGCGTGAACTAATGGCAATTGGCAATTAATCTTACATAATGTAGAGCATGCATCGTGTTTATTGCGTATAAAGTTCAAGTATATCTACATATTTTCCTTTTTTTTTTTCTTAACCGAGCAAAGTCGATCCGCAAGGTCGATCGTCGCGGTGTATCGGCAACGCATCACGAAACATATCCAGCGATCGTCTTGAACAGTCGTATCCGATAACTTTGTATCGAAATTTAGCGATGCACGCTCGAGTGCCAAAATTTTCACAGATAAAATGCTCGTCAGTTGTAGCGACGTGGGTTATATTTGGCCGGACGAATGCCACTCCGGCCACTTTCGATGCACGTACGTACCGCACATGACGTTACCGTGCGTGGATGATACCACGTCGTAATCGGGCATCCGCGAAATCGCTGCCTGTCAGGGTTATCGTGCCAGACACGGTCGGTCGTGCCAAATGATCCGCCAGCTAGCACAATCGATACCAGATTGTGTCCGTATCCTTCGACTAGGACGGAAAGAGGGAAAGAATAGGAAGGTCGATGCATTCCTACGCGCGTGGACGACAGATAGAGAAAACGGATAAGCGTGTATCCGAGTCCTCTTATCAGCGTACGTCGAACTAATAAGGCAATTTATGACACAATCGGCGTCAAGATTGACGCTACGCCAGATACTCCGTAGACGTTGGAGGAGAGCAACGCGCCGTTCCATCCTCGATGTTCCGCGTCAACTTGTCAACCGTAAATTCGAGTTTGTTGAAAATAATTGAACGACGGATATATTTGTTTCTCTGTAGTTTATCCGGCGGCGATATCACGATCGCGCGGTATTTGGAACACCGCGATCGCGGTGTGTTTTTACAGGCGGTCTCTCCATTTTACCGAGCGAAGGTCTGTTTATTGCTATGTCGAGTGGAACTGACGTTTGCGAGCTGGTGGGTAGGAAGTCTGCAGTCGAGGAAACTTGACTGCATCGTCCTTTCAGCTCCGTTTACTAACATGCCCCGTCAGGTAAATATCGCCGATAGGTTGGACGCTTTCTTTAGATGTCGTTAAGTGTCTTGACATGTAGTTCCTTTTCCAGCTGAGTTTAAATGTAATATCATCGGTTGCTAAATTACAATATTTATCCCTCATATTTACGAAGATATTTGTGTATTTTTCTCATACTAATCATCATCCGCGTGTACATTATGCAACTTCGCTTGATGTCTTGTCGGGTTTCGCGACGCCGGAGAGGCGACTCGTATCAATACAGTGACAGCATAATCACGCCTGCGTAATAAATTCCTCCTTTCTACTACAGAAAAGCAAAACAACCTCTTCTGTACACTCCTTGGCACCCCATGAAGAGCTCCTTGCATTCTACCGAGGAAGCTCTAAAGCTGAAGAAGCGTCTTTCGCATCCCGCGAAGAGTTGAATCAACCGCAACGCCGATTTTCCAATTAACAGCCGCTTCGCGGCGTTACAGCGAGCGTGTGTAGCCGGACGTTCGCGAAGGAGACGTTGCATCAATCGCTGAACATCTCCTGACTTTCTAACCGCGTAGGTATCACTCGTCGACGGTTGACCTCGGCCCTGTTGCATGTACCACGGGCACCCCGCGGTGAAACTTCCTGTCGTGTTATCCTCGGAGATGGCTCGCGTAGTCCCCGTTATTACAACGCCGAAAGGCCTCTGCCGGGGCATTCCAGCAGCCATTTCCACTTTCCCGAAGAAGTAGCCTCTCCGCCGGACATTACCGCGAAACTCTGGCGCGAATATGCCACGGCGGAACGGAAGCTCGTCGATTTTCTAAACGATTTCTCTATCGCTACGTGGAGAATCATCAATCATTCTACCGAGAGAACGTTGACTCGCACGAAATATTGCCACTATTAATATCGTTCCGCGTTTAATCGAGAAAGAATGTTATTTTATTATTTAAATCGATGGATTGTGGATCTTTTAACAAAATTTATATTGTACTTATATTAGCATGAAATGTATTTGTGTCTGATTAGTAGAATCTTATATCATTATTACGTTATTTTTTATTTTAATTTTAAAAGATTGTAGAGTCGATTCGCACCAGCCTGCCCGCGTTAAATTCATCGCGTTCGGCAATGAATTGCCATTTTTCGACAGCAGCAAATGTTTCAAATGCCGTGTCCTAAGGAGACGTGTGCTCGTTAAGAGGAAAAAAAAAAGAAAGAAAGAAGCAAGGAAAAAAGAGCGAAGTCCATGCGCCGCGAGTTAAATCGCCTAATGGAGAAGCCGGCCCTTCTTTCGCTTCATTAAGTTACGCAAAAAAACGGTACTGGTACCGCGTGCTTTTCACCGGCGCAAGAACAGCCGGGAAAGACTGGAACGTCTCGTTGGCACCCCGTGGAGAATCCTCTCTCTCTCCTGCGGGACCCTCCGGATCACTCGGCAGCTCCTTCTGGCGGATCCAGCTCGATTAGCTTCTTACTGTGTATCGTGACGACTACCGCGTGGAATTTCAGCCCGTTGTCGGGCAGGAAGTATGTGAGTCTCGCGGCTGATAAAAAGTTGCCGTCATCGGGGAAAGAAACGATGGTACCACGCGGGATTGACGGGAAGGAGGTGCGAGGGGGCGGGTATCTCGGGAGAGGACGAAGAGAACGTAAAGGAGGACGACGAGAATGTCGCGTACGGTTCCCTTCAGCAGCGTCCTGAGACTTGCAACCGCTTTCGAGATGCGTTCGTTTCTCTCTCTTTTCTCTCTCTCTCTCTCTCTCTCTCTCTCTCTTTTCCTTTTTCTTTCTCTCGTAAGATTCTCGTCGCCCGTTAGGGGCCTGTCTCTCCTCCGTTCCATCCACCCCCATCCGCCTGTCGTTCCTCATCTTCTTCCTCGTGGTTTCTTTGGCCAAGACGTTTCACGTCGTCTGTGCCAAGACCGGCGATTCCATTGTCTCGTCGCCGTTGTACACGAGGAAAGCGGTCGTCAGTGGAACGAACGATTAGAATTCAGCGATCGGCTGGGAGTTCAATGCGTGATTGTCGAGGCCCCGATCACCGGCATTCGATACACACGATGGCTCATGACACGAATTACTGCCTCACGTTTGATTCGCCGATAAGGGACACATGACTCGCTTAAGCGAAGCTCCGTCGCACGTATATACGTTTGAATGGAATATTTGCTTAATTTAATGGCATTCGTGTGCCTGTGAAAAAGAATAAAATTCAAAAAATGATAGATTTCTAAATTATTGTTTCACACAATTTCGTATATATTTATAATATTTCAGATAATAAATCTTTCGTATTATATAAATCAAGGTACCCTTCATAATAGAAAATATTGAAATTTTTATCATCTCCAATTATCCTGTTAACGGATAATAACATTTATGAGTTACGCTTATAAATGGCATCTCTAAATCTACAAGATAAGCGCGTAAAATTATGATAACCGGTTAGCACGATCGGTGCACTACCGCACGTGACATTGTGCATTTACTTTGGATTTAGCAATCGTCGTCTACGGAGTGGGAATGTCTCGAAACAAGTTATTCCGGTATAACTCGTCACAAAGACCTGCCTTCATTAATATCGTATATTAACCGTGGCGTATGTAGGTTTTCTGCTAAATGAATGTACCGTTTCCCGTAAAACATGGCCCTATCCTATACGAGACGAGAGAGCGAAATCACAAATTTCACTATGATTAAATAAATCGCGTTAAAGTTAGTTTTACGAAACCCGATAACATTTAAATTATCTCTTCGCGCAAAAGGTTCAAGAATTTACTATTAAGATGTTTATCGTACATTCATTAAATGAATGCATGTACTTTCGTACGTGTCTACTTTCATACGCGTCGAATATCAATGGATAAGAATAACAAATCAACGAATGTATATTCGCGAAAGTTGAAAATCAAGATAAAAGCACAATTTCAATTTTATTGCATCTAATAAAACGAGAACAGGATGAGGAAGCAATGACCAGCTATTATGATAGCGCCGCATAGAGAGCGTATCAATAGAATACTCGTAAAATTAGCCGCGGGTACCGATGTATCTCTGTGCAAAACCTTTCATGCGACGCGAATGCCTAGTGCAGAGGAACAATGAGAAATTACACAGTCCTAATAATATAAAGCGGTGGCGTACAGTGTCGGAGACGCTGATCCGGAAATAACCGTGGCCATAAATGCAAACGCGTGTATGTGGAGGAACGGACGAAGGGAAAGAAGGAGCAGCAGGTAGAAGGGATAGTTAGACGGTTAAAAGCGCTGCAGGTGACCTCCCTTTGTTGCGTCCCTCAAACGATCCTAATGACCAGTTTTACAGTCTAAATTTCCACTTCGAGACGCCGATGTGAATTAACTTGGAGTTCTTATTTCGAGAATTTGCGAAATCGGGTCTTCCAACACTCTTATTTTATTTATATATTTTATTTATATATTTTTTGTTTTATCGCTCTTTCTTTTGACAATATTTATTTGTATTCGCAAAGAAATCAGACGACATTCATTTACAAAATTAAATCAATTACTAGATAATTTATTAACATAACATTTATGTAACACATTTTCGGTATAAATGTTTGCAAGATATATATAACGTATTTGCGATGCGCATCGAAAATTGATACTTAATAATCGAATCTGATCTCAGGCGAATTGCATCACTAACATTTTTAGACACTCAAGATGATTGAGGGAAGAAAATAAAATGTAAAGAGAAACGTAATCAATTTTCGACACGACGACGCGAATTGATACATACTTATAAATTAATCCTGCACACGTGTGATTAATGAATGTCTAATAAACACGTGAGATTTACGCGATCAGATAAATAATTTCATTAAGATGCAGTTTTCCAAATGAATATCGATATTCAACTATAATGTTTTTATTAGAATAATGTTCACGGGAACATTTTACTTGAACTTTTTTCAGCGTCGACTTGATTGAAATGTCCTATAGTATTCCATAGACTTGTCAAGTAAAAAATAATTTTGTCGCGTTAGGCTACATTTTAAAAACAACGTTGAATAGTAAACAACATGCTTTTACCGCTTCATTAAGAGAAATTATGAGTAAGTCTCAGGAATTTTATGAGGGGGACATAATAAAGAAGTAAAGTTGTTTTATTGCGGCTAGTAATAAATTCTGCACACTCTCACTTGTCGCTAGAAAGGCAACTGAGAAATTACGTAACCTGTGACATATTGAACGTATAATATTACCGCAAATGGATCAGAAGAGAAGATAAAGACCAAGCTGCGGCGAGCGGTTCAGTCATATCGCAAGAGCTGGGAAGCGAAGTGGTTCTTGCTCTTCTGAAGGTTTATCCATAAGGAAGCCACTTTCGTCGTGGACAATGTCGTTCACGGAATAGACGATGATTTTTCAGGGCGGGCCGCGGCGCCGTTTATTGCCGCTATTAAAAATCTAATTAGAACGGAGCAGTATTTACGAGCTCTCGTAAACCTCGACTCGAAAGGATATCGAACCCTTATATAAAGTAAGAAATGGTGCAAAAAGAGAGTAACATCGCGTTTCTTATACGCTCTACAAGCGACGGTGCTGCCGAACGGGCTGCGTTTCAAGGGGCACATGAATTGTTTTATAATGGCTGTCGATGCAAACTGTACGATATTACTATACTTTACGATGCCGTCTATTATTTTAATCGATTGTTTGCAGGACAGAATAAAACGCTGTCGCGCGATTGTGATTGCTGCGCGGTCCCCCCGTGTTACGAGTCTAAAACATTATTCATGCAACCATCGTCACAATGTCGCAATGATCGTTCTGTTATACGTGCACGTATATCCTTGCGATTATGTCGCTCTATAAGGCGGCAAACTCGAATCAAATGTCCCGGCTGCGCCAAAGTTGTAGCGTAGCCGTAATTTCTTTCGAGAAATGAATGAATGCATTAATACAAAATATCAAATACATACTGCTCAAATTACACGATGATTATTTGAAGGAAATTTTAATTTATTTGCTGAGAAGCGTTGCATTTTCAATGTAACTTTATTATATAAATAAATATAATTTCTCTTTCTTTAGCCAATTTCTTATCTACCAAATTCTTAGTCTTTAAGACATCGAGTAAGATTAACTCAGGGAAATTTTAGAGATCTTCCTCTGATCATAACACGATCAGAATGCAACGAGAATGGTTTTCTGATCGTGTACCATAAATCAGATCACGAACTCGCCATAGCGAGCATTCCGTTGACAGCGCGGTGAGACAACAACCGGGCCCACGAGATCTCACATTGAATTTGTGTTGAAGCAACCCTTCGCCGAAAAAGTCGCAAACCATTTTCGGACATTGAAACTCCAACGACCGCTACCATCTAGGGAAGTGTTAATTCGCGAAACGAATGTCATCCCTTCCAAATCTTGTCTCTTGTCTTTGTGGTCAATGTGAGGAATTATTTGTGGAAATTTTTATTTATACAACTCAAAGCTCATCGTAATTTTAAAAATTAATATTACTGAACAAATACAGAGCTGTAATTTTCACCAAGATTACGGTTAATTTTTTCAATAATAATTAAAATAAACAAGTTACAAATTGAAGTATATAGAAACAAATTGATTTCAGCGAAACAATATTTATCAAAGATCATTCAGTTTAAGGAACTGTGGGAGGTATAATGTGCGAGACAATGTGTGTGTTGATGAAAGCACACGTCTCGTGGCATGAGTCGATCTCGTAATATTAAAATATGCGTGGACACGGTGGGCAGACCGGCCACGATACCATCTAAGGTATAGCTCAGGCGTTAGAGCTCGAGAAGCGACTTCCGAACCTTTCTTCGTCTACCATCCAAAACGGCCTGCATCACGTTCTTTCGTGCGTTCACAATCCAGATCAAACGATGATCTTGAATTTATATTTTTGTTTCTCGAATGCGCCATCATTCTTTGTTACATTTTTTCGCTAATTTTTTCAGTCTCTGATTTTTCTTTATTATTTTTATTATTAATATTGTGTTGTATTTATATATTTTATGGACATATTTGAGTCGTGATTATACCGATTTATACCACACAAACAGATCTGAGGCGAATTATTTTCCATTGTAAAATAGATGTAAAGATATAAACACGGAATGAACAAGAAATAGACGCGAAGATATTAGATATTTAGATTATCAAATCATCTCAAATAGAGTAGAGACCGAGTTGAGAAATATCAGAAGAAAATCAAAAAGAAAATTGAAAGGTTTAATTGGCTAATTAAATTTCATATAAACTAGTCTTTCTGCGGATAGTACGGATGCAGATAAAGATTTCTTGATTTTCGTGCCGTTCTCGCATAGACCTCGTAAAGGATTTTTCAGACGATGGAAGTCTCGTCGGCAACAAGTAACATGCTCCTCGACTTTACCCCGCGGAATTGTCTTCCCTTTTAGCGGCACAAATTTTTTGCGGGATCGTCACCGAGATGCAAGGTACCGCACGTCTCAGCCTAGTTTGGACACGTACGCTAACCTTGCCGCATACAAATTTCTCTTATTCCATTTGTTGTCCTTTCCGAGATCGTCTTTTCTTTTATTTAATGTTTTTCTATATCTTACGCATTTCTTTCGACAAGTAATTCTGTACTAATGGGTCATCATCGCCTGTTACTTATCAAATAGTTTCATTATTTTGAAGTAATTATTAGATAATACATTATTTTCATGATATGTGATTTTATAATATCGCTTTGTTACGTTTGATTGATATTAATTAAATATTCACGGTACAGTCCGACAAATCCGGTTCGCGTGGATACACGTGTAATTCTATTAACCTTTCGATAATATTCAATCCGCGGACATGGGCAACATCTTGAAATATATGAAATCAATTCAGTAATCGGTAATCGTCTCGGAATCCACGAAATGTTCCGAGATTTCAGCTGTTAAAGGTTCATCCGCGGTCGCAAACGCAGATTCGTTACGGTTATATTTTGGTGAACTAATGCATTGGGCGAGCCCAATTTAAGAAAGAAATTTAACTGAAAACTCGTTCTCGCGCCTTCAAAAAAATTCGCAACAGAGCGCGAGGGCATTAATTTTATTTTTAAACTGCGACCATTTTCAAGATGCACAGCCAGAAATCGTTCCTGTCTCGGTCTTTAAATACCGAATAATGATAATCACAACGTTCACACGTTAAAAATGAATATTTAATCTCGATATCTTGCTTACGGAAAATTTCTTAGGGCTTATCCGGAAATTTGTATCTTATCGAAATTGGTTAAAATATCTTTATATTTAGTTATGAAAACATATACATTAATTTATTTGCAGACTTATCGAAGTAAAACATCTCTAGTAAAGTTATATATAGAGTGTCCCATTTTAATTTCCCTAAACAAATATTTCGAAGAATACGCAAGATACAAAAAAAGTTTCAGATAAAAATTGTAGGATATGAAAAGGGACAAATAATGAGAAAATCAATTTCCCCAAAAAATCGATTTTTTAAAGATTACAAGATCACTTTACTTTTAAAATGGCTATGATTTTTTTTAAATAATATGATTCCTTTAATTATTCGGCACATAAAAGTATTAAAGTTATCGAAAAATCAATACTTTAATTTATGAGATATTTAATATTTATCATGCCATATTTTGACATAAAATATAAAATATCTCGTAAACTATTGATTTTTTGATAATTGTACCTTAATACTTTTATGCACAGAATAATAAGATGAATTGATTGGTGTAAAGAAAACACACAAGATCGGAAGAGCACACGTC
>NW_012026856.1:207799-252352 GCF_000956235.1 Wasmannia auropunctata
GACGTGTGCTCTTCCGACCCCATCCAAGTACTAACCGTGCTCAACGTTGCTTGACTTCAGTGATCGGACGAGAACTGGTTTTTTCAACGTGATTTGGAAGTTGTCCGATTGCAACAATTGTTTGAAATGGTTTTGTTATTTGTGATATATGGATAGAAAATGCATAGTTGTTTTTTAAAACAATTATGTAATTTGCATATACAATCATATATCATTTCTGAGGAACAACTATGTATTTTCTTACACCAATCGATTTAACTCATTCTGTGCATAAAAGTATTAAGATACAATTATCAAGAAATCAATAGTTTACGAGATATTTTATATTTTATGTCAAAATATGGCATAAAGTATTAAAGTATTAAATATCTCATAAAGTATTGATTTTTCGATCACTTTACCTTAATATTTTATATGTCGCTCATTTAATTTTTTTTTTGCTTCATAGCTATAGGAGAATCCTACGAAGAAAACTACACCAACAATATTAAAATTAGCTATTGAAAAAAAAAACAGTTTTACATTTTTTGCAAAGCAATTGTGTTTTTTTTACACCAATCGATATATTTCATTATTCTGTGTATATAACTATTAAAGAATTAATAAAAAAAATACGCGGTCTAGTTCAAATTAATATTGTTTAATAAATAAAGTAAATAAAAAATTTGTGAAAATTTGCCCAGAATATTGTGGTCTTTAATAAAAATCTTGTCGATAATATTGTAGGATCAAACAATACAAAAATGTAATAATTATAATTACAAAAATTTTCAGAATCAATTGTTAATTTTAATTTTTCGGTATAGTTTTCTTCATAGGATTTCCCTCGGGCTAGCAAAAAATAAAAAATAGAGGGATAACATCACACGGTGTTCCCAAGCGGTCACCCATCCAAGTACTAACCGTGCTCAACGTTGCTTGACTTCAGTGATCGGACGAGAACTGGTTTTTTCAACGTGATTTGGAAGTTATCCGATTACTCCAATTATTTGAGAACGGTTTTTTTTTAATTAAGTAATTGCAATATACAATTACATATCATTTTTTAAGAGCAACTATGTATTTCATTACACCAATCAATTCATCTCATTCTGTGCATAAAAGTATCAAGAACTATTATCAAGAAATCAATAGTTTACAAGATATTTCACATTTTATGTTGAAATATGCCTTAATAAAGTATGAAATAAAGTATCTCGTAAAGCACTGATTTTTCGATAACTTTACCTTAATATTTTTATATGCAGAATAATTATAGAGAAATCATATTATGTAAAAAAATAATATTAATTAATTCGATTTAAAAAAGTGAAGGTGATCTTCATATTTTTTTAGCGCCTCCACTTAGAAGAAAAGCGAATTGATCAAAATACGTCCCCCTTGAAACCGTTATACTTTTATCTAAAACTTTTTTTTATATCAATAATTTTGGAGAAAATTGGTTGTTTTAAAATGGGACACTATATGTATATATATACATATATATCTAGATGTGTATATATAAATGTATGTATACAAGAAATAAGAAAAATAAATTATGTATACATATGTATATGTATATTTATTTTTCTGCAAAATCTGCTAACATTTTTTTTTTATTGAGATGCCGGTACGGCGTAAACTTGAAAACTTAGATTAAATCTATATTTTATTTTAAATTCACTTCACGTTTATAATCTTTTTCCAAAAAATATTATCAGTACTATTACATTTGTTCGAGGCGACTAATCTCGTCTCAATAAGGTAATCAAATTTTGCGTCATTATTATTTCAAACAACACAGGCAGTAGACTGCTGAAAGGATTCAAGCACCATTTTGATCGCGACTGAATTCATGAATTGTAATGAATCATCGCGATTGCGATCAGGAACGATTGTTCGGAATTTTAGAGCGAGCGTAGATTTCGAGGAGCTTCGAGAAGGCACGACGGCGAAATGACAGTAATTTTATATGCCTACGTACTCTGTCGACACGGTGACATCGTGTAACGCATGATTAGCGTCGATGGTGGTTACGTCGCGATGCCATTACCAGCGGACAAATTGAGTTTAATATCGCGACTTGGGCGTTACAGCCTTGGAGCATACTAAATGATAGAACCAGTAGAGTGCTGGCCAGGCCGTATCTATTAAGTCTTTCGGTCTAGGACAGATAATTTTAAGGTAATCGTATCATATGTAGCCACTGTCGACTTGTCAGAGACTGTGTCAAGTGACGAGATAATGCGACGTAAAATTTTCGCTGACATTAAGCCTTTCGACGAGGTCAAAACGTGAGGTGATCACAATTTGTCAATTCATTAAAATGTTCAACAATACTCTTGACATTTAGTAAATCAACATTGCAATATATAATGATATGTTGATTAAATATCGCAATAGCACTCGAAATAAATCAAAGAACGTACGAGGTCTGATCAAAAAGATTTGAGCTTTAAACGTGAGATCAAATAGATTATAATGATGGAGATCGAAAGGAGATTTCAATCTTTTTTTAAAGTAGGCTCCATGCACACTTGTTTCAGCGATCCTTCTACCTGGAAATATTTTTCAAACTTTCAGTTTTAGGGATCGCCAAGAACTCCCTCGTCATTCTAAATGTCATCTCTGGTATTAAATCCTTTCAACTTTTATGTTTCGAAAACAACCAGAAGTCACACGGAGCCATATCTGGAGAATGTGAAGTCTGTTAAATCAGAAGAATTCGATGTTTATCAAAAAAGCCTGATTTCATACCAGAGATAACATTATCGAGAAAGTGACAAGAGCTCTGGCGATTGCCAAGATTGAGTTTTAAAAGTGTTTCCAGATATGGAAGGACCACTAAAAGAATAAGTAAGTGAATTCACAAAGGCTCTACTTTAAAAGGGATTGAAGACCTCCATAAATATCATCTATTTTATCTCACGCCTAAAAATCAGATATCTTTTGAAAATTCGTTTTAAATCTTGTACATTGTAGCGTTATAAAAATGGAATTTTGATTTAATAATAAAAGAATATAGGAATATAATATTATGTTTAAATATTAATTATGTTTAAAAATTCTAGCATAATAACACATTCGTCTTTGGAGTTAAGAGCAATATAAGCTGCCTCAATTCGACCGAACAGCCGTCTGCCATAGAGCATTTGCCAAAGAATAATAGTAAGTGTATGTGCGACACTGCTTTTCCATAAATTTCCTCGTCCCGATCGAAAAAGTATTTTCTGTCGATCTTTCAAGACTTTATATTTCTTTCAACTGTTTCTAATACAATTTATTTATTCTCAAATGTCACATCTTTACAGGAGCGACAAAACTGTCGCACTTCACAAACTGGAGCGAATGGTCGGTATGCGATCGACACTGCATGCAAAATCGCGTCAGGAGGTGCCGATCAAAAAAAGATTGCGGGACCACTGTACTTAAGGTAAATACGTAACTACTACATAATTATGCGATATCTTAAACGATTTTCGACTAACGGTCTGTAGCAATACAGGAGGAACGTGGTTGCGAGCATAACAGAGAGGGTCGTCGAAGGCGATGCAAACAACGCCAGCGTCGAGGACGTCGAAGAAACGAAAGATTTCACGTGGTTCAAGTAAGTCTTCACATGCGATGTATAACGTTCGATTTTCGATTGCGGTAATACGCGAGTATGCGTTTTCAACAGGTACCTAAAGAAGCAGAGCCTAGGCATGGAAAGCGAAAAGGCAAAAATACCAAGGAACATCCTAGGAGGCATTACGGAAAATGGAGTAAATGGTCGCCTTGCACGAGACTGTGCACTACTCAACGTCACAGGTATTGCAGAAATTCGTAGATTACATAACTGATATTATTATAATATATATATATATATATATATATATTATCCATTCGTTCTGATCAGATGGTGCAGAAAGCCGGGCATTTGCGGGCGCGATGTGATACGAGAGAGTGCCTATTGCTACGTCGAAGGTAGCTTCTGCCAAAGATGGATCCATCGAAAGATTCATGGTCGCCATGAAGAAGATGGCGATGGTAAATACATTCCAATAACACTAGATATTAAATACTAAGAATAAGAAGAAACAAGAAAGTAATTAGTTTTATCAATTTTCTAGACTTCGTGTTGGATGAGTTCGAGCTCAATCCTAACACCGTGGATAGCTTCGCTCCAGAGAAGAATTCGAACGTTTGGAAATGCGGAGTGGTGAACACTCATAAAGGATCCAGATTATCATACTTTATGCGAATCATCGGCGGTCGTCCATCTGCACCTGGAAGCTGGCCGTGGCAAGTGGCCGTGTTAAATAAATATCGGGTATGTTTGCGACGATAAATATCACATTCTGCAGCAAATAAGAGATGCCTACTCGGGGGAAAAAATAGGCTTTATACTGTCAATATAACAAAAGTTAATTGCTTTTCTTTTTTCTTTTTTTTTCAGGAAGCTTTTTGCGGTGGAACATTGATATCCCCAAGGTGGGTATTAACTGCCGCGCATTGCATTAGAAAACGCCTCTTCGTTCGCATTGGAGAGTACGATTTAACGGTGAAAGAAAACACGGAATTGGAGCTTAAGGTACGTGTCACAGTCAAGAGCTAGACAATTTCATGTGCCGCGCCATTGGTTAATTCTATGACCGCGTAGGTGGACTCGATGATCATCCATCCGGAGTACGATGTCACTAACGTTGATAACGACGTAGCTCTACTTCGTTTACCAAATACTTTGACCCCGGATCCTTCGAGAGGAATCGCGTGTCTGCCCGCGCCAAAGCAGCCCTTACCGAAACAGTACTGCACCATTATCGGCTGGGGCAAGTCCAACGTGACAGATGACTTCGGAACGGATGTGCTGCACGAAGTTAAAGTATGCAGATTCAATTTTTTTTTAATTTGATTATTTAATAATGGGCACACACATATCGCGTATATACTTTCAAAAGAAATACAAATATCAAATTCAATTCTAGGTACCAATAGTGTCTACCGAGACCTGTCGAAAGGTCTATGCGAGTTACGGAATCACGGATAACATGTTCTGTGCGGGCTATCCCCGTGGTAAAATGGATTCTTGCGCGGGTGACAGTGGGGGACCTCTGCTCTGCCGAGATCCTCGGAAACCCGATCAACCGTGGACAATTTTTGGTATCACTAGTTTCGGCGAGGGTTGCGGCAAGCGCGGTAAATTCGGTATATACGCCAAACTATCCAATTACGTGCGTTGGATTACGAAGGTGATGAAGATGAACGATTACACTTAAGAACACACGATGCCTATTGTAACTGTATTATAACTGTAATTAACGTTCCCGCATAAACGAGCCTAGAAGTTGAAAATATGATAGGCAATCGGGATACAAATTTTAAGCTGTACATCGATAGGATAAAAAAAAATGCAAAGCTATACATTTGAAAGTACTAGGTATAAAGTTAATTATGCTGCAATCTGTTGGTACATCGCACATTTCATTTTTTTTTTCAAAAATGTTTATATCGTTTTGGAGGAATGAAATGTAACTGTTGCAGAAATTACGCAGTCGATACGTGTTTATCGATAGTATAAATACGTATCGTATTATATTTTTCTTCATCGTGGTGACGAGTAGCTCATTGCAAAAGTGGCTGATTCATAGGATTCAGTTCATGAATCCCTAGTTCGATCTTGACTTTGTCTCACATATATCTTGATTTTATCGAAGATTTCACGGTTTCTCGTTGTCCTCTTTGTCAGAGAGAGCAACGGAAAATAAATTTGATTATTACTTCTCAGAATATAAAGAGAAAAGATAAAAAGTGAAAAATGTTTTTAACTTATAAATAAATAAAATAAGAAAAGAGCGTAATTGCCTTCCAAGTTATTTGTGTGCGAGATAAGTTATATAAACACAAAATACAATGATATGTGCGCAATCTGTAAACGCTTCAATCTTTGATTAGTTCATCCTCGTTCGAGGATTAAGTTGAAACCTTTACGGAATGCGCGCACATTTCTGTGTGTCTTATGTGTTTATATATATTATCTGCTATACAAATAATTTGCAACTATCATGCTTTTTCCTTGTTTTATTTATCTAAAAGAAAAGCTTGTTTCACGGCAGCCCCTTGAAGTCATGCAGCCGTAAAACAGCTCTCTGTAATTTAGCGGATTTAGCTCCGACCTTGATATGTTGTCAACCTATATGAAACCTCGCTTCGTGTTGTAAAGCGTATGCAGCGGACATAGTGACAGACATCAAAGTCAAAGTTATCGGAGCTGGATCCCCTATAAATAATTACCTAGCTGTCTAGAGAAAATAATTGTTAATGTCTAATATATGTTTAATACGTCACACTAAAAAAGATCCCGCATCTTTGAACGACGTATCGGTGACTACGTACTAAAATAATACATAGAGAAAGAACAAAAAACAGTTATACGATTTTTATTTTCAAAGTTGCATCTTTCATCACAATTCTACTCTATCTTCTTTCCAATAAGCTCGACAGATAAGAACAGCGCAATAGAAAAATGAAACATTTACAACTGTGCAATGCATCTTTTGTGTTTACTTTCAAAGTAAGGAAAATGTAAAAAAAAAAACAGCGATAAAAATGTAGAATAATCAGAAAACATTTCGATCGCATTAGCAGAACTCTGTATGAGACACCATACGCTAACATTGTGCTGCCATCTTTGCAATCCTATCGACTTCCTTTCCTTTTCAACGAATGGAAACGTCGAGCGTAGAAGATCGAACATTGCATTATGATAATCAAAAGCGAGATGTATTTCAAAATATCAAGTATGTATAGTACCAGAAAAAGATATTTACTCCTCGTAATTTGTCAATATTATATGTTTATAAGATTACATGTACTACGGCATTATAAATCATAGAACTAAAAATGGAACAACAGAGCAAACTGAAGAAGAAAATTCATGTTCAAATATATCCATACATTGTACAAACGCAGACATTTTATTAATAAATAATATTAATCATCCGAAATCTTCTGCTCCACATAGTGTGGATCAAAAAATCCACATTAGATTAATTAAAAAACAGTATATTAATAAACTGTCTACGTCTGTACATTTGTGGATATATGTAAATTTTCTTCTGTAGCTTGTTCTGCTCTTCCACTTTTAGTTCTATGATTTATGTCATAGAATTGTAGTAGATGGAAGAAAACACGGATTGAAACTTGAATATAGTATGACAACTAGTGTGGAGAATGGATTCATGAAATTTAAAAATTAATCCGCCTTCGGTGATATTATTATAATTACTGACATAGAAGAAATGAAAGAAAAAAGTTTTGTTTTTATTATTCGTCGTGGCAGGGCGATAAATTAGTAGAAATTGTTGATTGCGGCATTAAAGCTGCCTTTCGGATGAACACAATTTTAAAACAATATAACTCTTTCGGAATTTTACGTTTAATAAATAATACAAAGTACTGTAATCCTTTAATCGAGAAATATGGAGTAAATATCTTTTTAGAATATCATTAAATGCGTTATCGAATCATCTTAATTGAATTTACACTTCGAGAAGTCCATCTCGGGATGTTGTTCCATAAACCTGGAAAAATTCAAAATTCAGTAATTGATTAACTTGAAATATGAAATAGATAGAATATAGAATAATAAGACAGTCAACAAAATATTTTTACTTTTTGATAACGTCCTGCTTCTTTTGTTCGTCGGACGTCGGAAGTCCTAATTCCTTCTGCCTCTGATCATACATCATCTTCTCCACGAGGCCCCTTGTCTCTCCATCGAGGTCAGAGAGTTTACTAGGTTCGGGGTTCACTTTCTTCGTACTAATTTCTGGTTCACTCGTTATAACATGTGCCCACCATTGCATCTTATTTACCTGCAAACGCCAAACGTTAATTTCGTCACCGATTATAAGGATATTGCGATTATTACGTTATTATTATGCCAGAAATAAAACTAATCAATACATATATATAGTTACATCACCGTTAACAGCTTTTCATTTTTCTTTATTACGCAGACTGATTAGTGTGTCCGATAAATACAAAAAACTTGTAATTCAACTACAAATTGTATTTATTAAAAATTACATAAAAAAATATTGATTCATGTATTTATTCAAAACTTTGGGTTTTTTTAAATATTATTCATGAATATTTTGATTATTTTACAAGTATTCATATTCATTCAAATAAAGTATAAATAAAAAAAACTCCAATAAGCAACTGTTGCCTCTCATCGCCCTTAATCAAAATCAGCATATCTATAATCAGCACATTATTATACTTGCGTGCTGGCAATACAGAACGGAAGTGAATACGAAATCGAAAATATTGATAATCATATTCACAATATATTCATTCAAATTAAATAAAAAATATTTATTTATTTTACCGTGAATACAAAAAAATTGTATTTATACTCATATTCATATTTACTATTCATTTATTTTTTCGAATATTGATTATATTGTAATAATCGGACACACTATTGAAGATAAACATCGATATTTTCACCTTTTATCGAAACTTTCCTTTTATCGATTTTAATATAATTTTTTTTTAATATACTATCGTAATATATGTTGCAAATAATAATATACCGCAAATCAATTATAATATATCGTTTCACATTTCATAAAGTGATGGACAAAAATTACGACAAGCAGAATAACGAAATGTGTATATGATAATCAGATAAAAGAAACTAATTGGATAAGTGCTTAATTAAACGTCGCATTATCGAAGGACATGTCGATCTGCCGAGATTCGTTGCGTTCGGTCACGCGTATCTCAAATTCCCATCTGCGGACTGGACGATCTTAGAATCCGTCGGCAAGGCCGAGAATCGGCGAGGCCGCGAAAAAGCGCGTTATTTACGCGGCCGGGCGCGGGCGCAACCGTTTTACGTGCCCACGACTCACCTTTTCCACACTGATATGCAATACTTTTCCGTCCTCAATTACCCAAGTGGACTCCTCGAGCTTGACCTCGTGCGGGAAATCCCCAGCGAGAATTGGCGGATGGCCTTTCAGTCCGCAGCTCAGGTGTTTCTTCGCGATCGACACGACCACGTCTCTCGGCCTGGCCGAAAAGTTGATCTTTAGCGGAACTTTAATCTGTAAAAAAAAGCACATCTTGTGCATTCGCATATTCGCTCGAGCGTGTATTATTCACATGTGGCGGCTACGAAACTTCGTGCGTGATAAGAAACTTCGTCGATAACTTATTCATCGTTGTCAAAACAAAAACGAAGAAATGCTCTGCGAAAGAATAATATATACCTATATATTTTCTGTTCTCATAATGCTTTCCTATCCTTTGATTAATTCAATGGAATTCCTATCGATTTATTTTGATGCACTATCTTAATGTAATGATATGCAAAAGTTCTGCAGATTCTCATGGATGGTTGATACTACGCCCGAGTAAAGAGAGACTGAATAGAATGACGGCGAGCGTGAGAATTGTTCCCAGCTCGGCTCTGCACGGGCAGCCGTTTTTTGTCCTTCTACGATTACGATCTCGTTGCAGATCATTGTGGTCCGAATCACAAACCTGCGACCTCGGATTTCGGAAACGAAAAATCGTAATGACCTCAGGAGGTAACCTTGAACGTTTGGAAGGTTCGCGGGGGCACGCGAATCTTCTCGAGCGCGAAGAACTGGAGGATGAAAGGTGCATTGTAACGAAGCGAAATGGCAAAGGTTCGGCATTCCTGGGATACACCTCGTTAACCACGAAGAGTGCTCGCTTTAATTGATCGCAGGCATATGCGGATCAGATCCCGGCTTTGGGTCATTGCCAGTTCAAAAGGGTCAAGAGTATAGACCGATCACGAGCGTGAATGTTCGCTTTGTGCGAAAGCGTTCGAATCTGGAGTGTCGAGCGACCCGCTTTTCTATCGAGTCATCCCATCTGCGCGGTCATCTGAATCACCATTATGTCAATGAAAATCATAATAATCAGCAATTACATATTCATTAAAATCAAGAATGCGTAACGCATATATGCCAAACCAGTATTAAAAATGTATTATGGTCTTGAATTTCTAATTTTTAATTAGCTTATTGCGGACAGTCCGTGGTATCCGTTTGAACCTTCGTCCTGACGTGAATTATAAAATGAATAGTAAAATTCACTAATACATATTCATGCACCGTCGCGACAGAGTGGTCTCTGCGACGTGTTTCTACGACGCCTCTATATTTCAATTCCAATTTGTGACGGGCAAACAATTCAAGCTGCTTAAGTTTATTACGCATGCAAATCCCGCTGCATTATCTTAAACCTTCTCTCGAAATTTATCGATTCGCGTTAACTCAGGTGACAAGGTAAGGTCTCGCGCGTTTACGTAATTTTCGCGCGCTGCGCGGCTCACAGCGGCGCTTCGCGCGTAACTCTCGCCACCACGCCGTGCGTAACCCGTCGCTCGATTCAAACATGTTATCTTTTGAATTCCGTAATTAGCGTTTGGGCTATCAAGATATTAATATATTTACTTCTGTGTGTATTTTTACTCGATTACAATATTTTACGATTCATCGATTCCCAATAAAGGAGACTTGTAGCGGCTCGCACATCACGCATCGCGATTATCCGACTCATCTCGCAGCCGCTCGTTCTTGGATTTCCAGAATGACGACGACGGTGGCGGTGTGGAGCCGGGTGTGCACCGGTGCGTGGAAACGGATCATGGCTACCGACTTTGCGCCCGACGTTAACAAAATGGAATATCATTATAAAAGCGGCACCGCGAGAAGGCGAGGAAGAAGACGGCCGTAAGGCTGCTCACTTTTGCCGAGGTCTACCCTAAGTAGACTGTGAAGTATACGCTTTATTAACAATCTTCGAAACATTCGTGGAATTCCCGCTGTGAAAAGTTCAATCTACACGTTATAATTAAGAATTCATGCTATTATTTGCTTTTTGCAATCGCAATAATATACTCCGTTTCTTCTCTAAGTCTATTATTTGGCAATGTTTTCTCAAACAATTGCTCTAAAGCAATATTGCTTCCTTATCTACACCCCAATACATCGGCCTTAACAATCGAATTTTGGTCAGTGTTGCTGTCAAGTCACATAAGCGCCGTATAAATTAAATTCTCATAGTTTAAAAACTGGCATACAAAGATCAGCTGTTCTTGCGCGTATTATGACTGGCAATCACAGCTGTATTGACACAGCTTGCTCGCAGGAGTTTTTGCCGAGTAAAGAACTAATGATCTCCGATTGTACGTATAAAGATTAAAAGCATGCTTTGCGATCAAATACGATCAAGCTCTATACTAATCTTAGCACAGAAATCTTCTATTTCTTCCGCGTTTACACTCGTAAATTATTATTTCAGACGTCTATAAAAAAACACATTATTGACCAGGTGATTATGCAAAAATTAACGTTTGTAATTAACGACAATATTTTTCCATTTTAGAAAATTTAATGGGAAAAAAATAAAGGATAAAAACAACAAACTCTATAATAAAAACTTTATCAGTTTTAAACTTTAATAACTTGATTTAAATAAAAAAATTTAAATAAAATGATGAAGTAGTTAATTAAATAAAACTTCAGAAATTTTAAACTTTAATAATTTTGATTTAAATAATTAATAACTTAAATTAAAAAATATATCTCTCTAAAAACGAATGAATTTCTTGTGAATAATAATTTGAACATATATATATTTTCGATTAATAATAAGTTAAATTATAAATTCTCAAGACATAATAAATATTGTTAGCTCATTGTTCATGCATCATTTCACTGCTATTCTTATCACTTTAACCTGGCACCCGCATAAAACAGACGTGTCATATTGACGCTGCTCGTGGCTGCAAAGACTTGCGAAACACTCGTTCTTACCGCTCGCGTAGCCGCATCGAGATCGTACGTAAGATTTTTTTTAGACGTATGAAGTATACGTTTTAAAAATGGCACGAAGATTGCACATTATACGAATTCGTAGTCTCAAAGTAGACGGCGAAGCTCTCCGTCTTCTCGGGACCTCGGCATTCGACTTATTGTCGCGAACAGGCGAACGTGACTTCGAAGGCTGTTTACGGCCGCGCGTCGCCTCGTTCGTGGATAACCGATTTATTTGGCGCTTCGTCGAAATCCTTGATACTAAAGAATCGGATACATTTTACACGTTTGCGTAACCAAATAGTTTGATCGTTACTCACGGTATCGAATAAACCTGCCTTCTTTTCGATGTGCGGGATTTTGCGATGAGATCGAAATTCGTAATCGCGATTCGATATCACATCACGAGTGCACGAGCATGCAACTAAGACTTTTCCATTTATGAAATCCCGTTAATACATCGTTTTACACGTCGGCGACAAAATAAAATTAATTCGCAATCGGCGGATAATCACAGAGGCTCAACTAATGAATACTTGACGTCTCCTCAAGACACCAAGGACGATGTGAGACGCAAGCAAAAATATGCGCGAACAAAGTTGTTATACCTACTATTTAAATAACTACAAAAAAATAGTTTGATAAAACGTTAGGTAAACATTGTGACCACTCTTCAGGATAAAAATCAAGAATATTTGTCTTTATGTTTTAGCTTGTCTCATCTTTATAAAAGCCGATTTTAAGACCGTTCTTTTTTTTTCAGTTTCACTGCAGCTTCTGACAGAGATGTATAATGTTAAGTACGTGATTAAAACAAAAAATATATATTTACAAAAATAAATTATGCTTCAACATTTTGAAGAAAAAACGTTTCATTTATCAATTAAGATTGCTTTGTAGTCATCTTTATACTCATATCGTAAAAGCGCATTGGAAAACAGATAATACTGAATTATTATATCGGTAAGGTATCGGAAACTATCAAAAAGATTATTATAAGAAGCGTAACTAATTGCTGTGATTTCGAACGATACAAAATTTTGCAAAACAGCTTATAGATGGAATATCAAAGAACAGGCGACGAGAATAATCCGTACAAAGATGGCTATTTATAATGACGGATTCCATTTATACTTATTAGCGTGAATAAAGATTGATTTATAAATGCTCATTTTAGAGCCAACTAAACGTGAGTGAAGTAAAGTAATAAAGTACATGCAGTAATTGATTCTACGTGAACCTCCAACGTCGACATTAAATATTCATAGTGATGATAACGGGCAGCTGAAGGAGAATCTTGTCTGACGAACGTGGTGCACGACAGAAGACCGGGAATAAAACAAGTATGCGAACGTCGTTTAATGCTAAATCAGTCTGCATGGCTTTACGTAACATGTTACGAATTATCATTAAATCATGGAATTACGCCAGTATGTTTAATTACATTAAATTGGAATTGGTTTTCGTAGATATCTTTTGGATATCTGTTCTCGTTTTGCGTTAAAAAAAAATGTAATGATATCGCACTCTGTAAGTAACCGCGTGTATCAACCGCGGTTAATGCAAGATGTTCCTCACGTCGTGATTAACGCTACAAAATCTGGTATTTAAATTAGCAATTATCCATACGCGAGTGCCGTCTCGCGTTTTTCATAATCAGTTGCAGTCTGTTACGGCAGAGGATATAATTATCCCGTGACAGGCGTTTCATTTAATGCGCGTTTTTGCAAAATCAAACACTGTTATCGCTAATCAATCTTTTTAACGATGAGACATAAAGCGACGGTACAGATAAAAATATAATTTATGACTTCCGGTATTGCGGGTGAATATACATCCAAACGGTAGCTTAACTACATTATACCAACATACTCCCGCAATAATCAATATCTGTCATAAATAGTTAACAATGCGTTTGCACTTTGGAAAAAACAGCGTAACATTTTATTACAGAGACAGAGTTACAGGACTAAAAAAAAAGCACATTTGTAATTGCTTGTAAAAAAATATAGAAGATAAAACAGTTGCAAATATTTTACAACTTTTAATTAATTGTGAATGATAATTTTAGCGAAAGATTTTTATGCATTATAATGTTATATGCGGTATATAAGTAGACACATGCATATATTTTGTCGTTATTTAACATCATGTCAATATGTCAGCAGTTTCATATTCATGGTAGGAAACCATAGCCAAAGCGTGACGTCCAACACGATCGAAGTGCGCGATCGAAAGGATGCGAGAAGATCGATGAGCATCTCGCATCGAGCGCGCTCAGGTGCGCAAGTGTACAGGTGCATCGCGCATCGTAACGAAAGCACGATGCACTACGAAAGAACGTATATGCATCGTTCCGTGTGCGAGAAGAAACGGACCCGCGAATCGAGAGAGGAGGCAAAGGAGATGCGATGAGGCACAGATAAATCGGCGCTTCGCGAACGCGCATCCGGCTCGAGGAGAGGATTAGGATTCTCGACGCTGATTTTGTGCAATTTGCAACGACCGGCGGGCCCAGGGGGCGGGGAAGGAGACGAGACAGGGTGCGCAATACGCGTTAATACGCGCGAAAACGCGACGGGTAATTTATATGTATGAAAAGACGTTGCAAAAGACACGTCGCTTGCTTGAGATTAAAAGCGGAGAGGTTGCCCCGTCGCGATAATAAGCGCCGACAATGGATGCGCTTCCCGAAGCAGGAGTGCGCCAGGGGCGTTAAGATAAAAATTGTTACAGCCGGTAGACGCGGAATTCAGGTCGCGGTGAGGAGTAAACTGGAGAGGCGGGAGGCCGTAGGTAAATATTTCTTCACACCACAATCTGGAATCGGGCTTATGTATGTATATATATATATATATATATATATATATATATATATATAGGTCGAGCGTTATTTTACTTCAACCATTAATATATTTACCTTCATAAGCGAGCGGATGTGACGCGCAATTTATATCCACACGAAATCGTAAAAAATACAAATGTATTGTCAGGGGTATTTGATAAGATTAGATATTAGATATATCCGGATAATATTAAGCAATAACCATCTTTTTTTCTATTGTAGATACATGTATTGTACGTGTGTATGCGTTACTAAAGTTTATCGTCGGAGAGAAATATCGCTTGATACCTAGTGAACATTTATTTCCACTTTGTTTGATTAATTCAAAATCCCGATTCTCATAAATCACACTGGGAATATCCCGTGATGCGCGAAGATTTATTAAAAAAAAAAAAAAGAAAAATGAATTGATTAGACGCACGCTTTCTCGCAAATATCAGACTCAAGCGACGTTGTTAAGCGGGGCATGCTGATCTCTCTTCTTGTTTTCTACACGAACTTCGATAATCGCTGATTGACGAGGCTCGCGAGGTAGGGTTCCTTCGATATTAATCGTTTGGCGCTTCGTCGCGACACCCAGGCGCGATCACATCGTCGACAGGCAGGGAGAGGCAGGTGCGGCCCCGCTACCATGATGGTACCACAACGCGTTGCCCTCGGGTCCTCTCGGCGAAATCGCGGTGCCAGTAGCAACGGCGCGCGGCAGAATTCCAGGGGGCCGGGTGAGACCGGTTCCTCCCGAAAAATTGGCGCCGAGCTGACCACGTTTCGGGTCAAAGAACGGCCTTGCCTCTCGTCCGCGTCTCTCACTCCCGCGGCCTCCTCTCTATCGCCCTCTCCCGCGTCGTGACTGCTCCTCGCGCTTTTCGCGTCCTCGCGATTCCCCTCCCTCACCTTGATTCGCCATCGGCAACCACCGATCTCAGTGGCGTAAACAGTGATCTTATATCAGATGGGGAAAGGGGAAAAAAAATAAGAGGACGACGATGAAGACGTAGATAATATTGCGTGTCTCACGAGAATGGTGTCCCGCGATCATCGCATGTCGAGTGCTTCCCATTTTTGTGAAATCGAAAATTTGTTTGTCTCTGAATTAGGAAATTTTATGATGACACGTTCACGGTCGTACGTTATATCGTTTCCCTTAAATGGACAGAATCAAACGATTTTTGCCAATCGATCGGACTGATTCGTATTCGACGTGGCTATATGCTAATTCTAACCCGAAATTATCATAGATCAAATCGTATTTAAAAGCAAGCGATTAAATATGTCATCACTTAACGATTTCCACTGCTGGTCGACAACATCCTTGACGAAGTGCGGACGGAGAGTAACTTTCGACAGACGGGTGGCCTCTTCTTGACTTCACGAGCAAATTGTTCGCGCAAACAGAAATTCGTGAGAGTTACGACAGATTCAGTTACATTATCGACCGGAATAATGCTTTATACGTGATCGCGAGAGAGGCAACAAATGCGCGCGAGAGTGTACGCAAATGAGCACTCTGTGTGCATAAGGAAATCCAGGCGATAATAAGACCGCGTGCTGCTCTCTTACTCCAGTTCGAGAAAGCGCAAATGTTGTAATCGCACATATAATTTTGCGTGAACATACCTGGCCGTAGACGCTGACTTATTACCGATTTGTTCGCTTTTAAATGCGCGATGACTCTATCCCTGACGTATCAATTACGCGTGCTTAGTCGTAACTCACTTAAGCCTCACCGCCTCGAGGCAGCAATCACGGCGCGATTCGGATAGCAGATGCTTCCCTCCCTCCCCCCCCCTCCCCTCCCCCCCGTCAAACTTTTTACCAATATTTATACGAGAAATTAACCTTACGAAATTTGCTCCTGTTCATTTTGTAGTTGCGCGCTATGAAGATTTCAAGTACTGCACATACACACACGCATGTGAAGAAACATACGAACAGGACGAAGCAAGTGTTATCTTCAGTGCTCACATAAATGTTGCGCAACGAAGCGCATATAAATAACGCAATATGACGTTAATATACGCGGGGTCGAATCGATTGATATATACGTTTAAGGTTCTCACGAGGGAGATAAAGTTTTTCGCCGTTGAGCGATAAATATATCGGCGTATGAGTAATCATCTGTGGATTAGTGCGCGAATAACGCGCACGTGGAAAATTGCACCGCTGCGCTAGATGGACGGTAATAACAATCGCTCTACTTTCGCGGATTTGCGGCGAACGCGCGTTTTGTAAATTGCGCCCTGGGTGTAATGGTCCTTTGCGTTCAGAGGCGCGCGCGCGCGCGGTTCGGGTGCCGCGAGCGCGCAGCAGATCGTCGTTGCGCGCTGCCGCGGCCGGTGCGGCGCGCACATACGCGCCGCTTACGCAATTTAGCCGAGAGAAGGAGACCGAGAGAGAGAGAGAGAGAGAGAGAGAGAGAGAGGAGATGGAAAGGGGGTACGCGCGCGGGAGGGAGAGAGGAGCTGGTGTGCGCAGCGACCGCCAAAAGTGAAATCGAGAGACGCGAGGAGGACCAAGCGAGGAGAGATAGGGCGCTTCAAGATGCTAAGTCAAAAAGGGAAGTGAAAACGAGTATGCAGCCCCCTTGACGCGATCGGCGCGCGAATCTCTCTCGTCTTCTCGCTTAGGCAATCAACGTTGAAGCATCGATCTCGCGGCGCTGTAAAAATGCTAGTGATTCCGTTGGTCTTCGCATTTCTGCTTACGTAATTTGTAACCAAAGCTATAATTTAACTCGGTGTACACTCGCCATCTCGTGCAATTCATTAAATTTATTAATTATTAATCAGTAAGCAAAATACATATTAATCTTAAAATAATATTTAATAAGTAAGAATTATTGAAATCTGATGACTTTAACATAGCACTTTATAATTCCACTTTGGCGTTTGACGTATTATGAGAGGATAGAAGCGAGTATGCGCGCCGATACCTACGTAGAGAAATACCGCAGTAGCATGAATAGGGAACGAGCTCGCGGGAATATTCGGGTTATCGGCGCTCAGAATCGTGAAGAATGCCTTTTCCGGTACCTTGTTAAAGGACCACCCGCGTGCACAGCCTATACCATGGACTATGCGAAAACCGCGCGAGCGACCCCGTTAACTGTGTATGCTTGCGCAAACTGCGCCGCCGATGATCATTGTTCTGAAAGCGAGCGAATGCCTGCCGTTGACTTCTTATAAAGATTACAGGACGCATTATCTTCAATTGCGCTTATCCAGTTCCGTTGATTTGAAAGCGAGCGAGTATGAAGAGATATGGCTGTTAAAGGTTTAGCAGAGTGATGAAAATTGTAGATCATTATCAATAGGTCGACATTTCCGGTTATTCAAAGATGCATTACTTAATCATATTCTAATACGGAAGCATTTAGCAACGACTTTCTCAATGACCTTCCTTATCGAGTAAGAATCGGTGTTAATTAAATTCTAAATAAATATATATATAAAGATTTATGTCATAACGTGTTTCATAAAAAGTTTAATACAAAGGATGTTAAATATTATACATTGCACTGATGCTTCAGATCTTTAAGTAGGATAAAAAGTTTTGTGACAAACATATAATACTGATTTTATTAAAATCAAAAGAATTACGTGACTTCTCAAGACTGCATATTTTGAATATTTTTTTCCGAACATTCAAAACATTTTTTTTAATTCCGTGACAAAACCGTTAGGATCGAGGATAGACCATTTCGCAGTCGCGCGACTTTAACCTTTGATCAGCGACGCAGGTATCTCTGTGGCGGTTACGTTTAGAGGCCCAAATATCTTCCGCTTTAGATCATTCGGGAATTTTACAGAAGACAATAATTTATTGCAATCCTGATATAGCATTCTCAATTAAAACTGTGATAAATAACGATATAAAACGGGTACATGATTTGTGTTCAGATTTCAACCAAAACAGTTATTTTTTTATGTATCGCATTTATTAATTTTTAATTTTTGATTCGAACACTATACTTTTTAACGTTTTTTACTTTTTAATCACGTTTTGTATTTCGGTGAAATTTGTCATCTTGCTACACTAATCCTTTCTAGTTTCACCCAGTTATACAACTGTTGGTGGACATCATTGGGTAACTATTAATTTAAGACTCATTTCTCGGGCACTACTATTAGATGTTGGACTAATCAACCTCTATTTATTATATATCGTTATCGATCTAACATTATAATGATAGTTCAAACGTGAGATAAAACGTACATACGTTTTGATTATCGTCTGTGCATCGTACTTTTTAATACTTTACTTACTACTTGCGTAATAAGAACAGCGTATGTCCGTGTTTTTTTTTCGTTTTGTTTAATTTCAAGATTTATTTCAAATACATAATATAGTAGTTATATTCTTATTCTTCGATTCTTTTGATAGTGTAAGTTTTTTCGCTTTCTGTATTTTTTAATACATAGATCAACAAATTAAAAATACAAGTTTTCTCAAATGGAAATTTTGCTTTATAGATCTACAATCTGTCTTTACAACTGAGGAAAGATAAGTGTCGATTATATAATTAAATCGCTACAGCGACCTCGTGAACGGACATAAAAACTTCAATAAAAATTAGGCTGAGAACTAGAAACTCTAAACAAATGAAATTCCTGAATTCATTAGGCAAACAAATGACGTTCATAAACGAACGGTATTTCATAATTATATTGCTCTTGGTTATTTACATCTTACGAATCACCTTTAAGAGCTTAAGGCGCACTTCAGAAATCATTAACATATCTGAAATACATAACCAGATGATTTTTTGCATGATGTAATTTGCATTTTATCGAATACGCCGTTGATATCATTCGGTAATTCTAATTAACGGATTTGATATCGATGATCCGTAATTTATTATTCGGTTGTCACGATTTTTAATAAGATATATAGGTGCAGAAAACTCGCTCCTTCGAAGGCGTTAAGTGCCACAGCGCTCGTACACTACTGTTTTGTAAATATCTCCTTGACATGCTTGCGCACAAAAATGCGTGTATACGCGCGGACGACGGGGATCGTTACGAGCATTCGATTACGTTTAAGTGCATCATTATATCCTGTTTTTTGAGCGATACTGCGAAAATATCGCCGATTGGCCGCGCGGCAGTTAAAACGCATAACTAATAATCCTCGGACGCATCGGGAAACGACACGGCGTCTATTACCGTGACGCATCGTAATCCGTCGAGTAGATATGCACGGAATGCACCCGGCTATAGGGGATGATTCGCTCGTAAATTTTTACGAGGCACCCAAGTATTTTAATTGCGCCAGATGACATCCGCCCTTGCGTAACTATTAAATACGTGACTCGCGCACATTCTCGCCTCTGCATCGCTATACGTAAAAGCAATTTCGCGTTTTCACACCGATAATTACCCTCCCTTGGATAAGGCCATTATCCCAAGGTGCGTTACGTGCGGCTATATCTATTTGTCTCCCGCGGTTATTCTGCGTCCCATAAGACGGACGGAATTGGCGGATTATGTGAATTTTTCGCTATCAATGCGAGACATCATAAATATTATCGTCATTACCTTCTTTCTTTTTACTTTCATGTCGTATATCATCGATATGACGTGTGTATACCGCTAATTACTAGCAAACTGTCGCTCGGTAACAATCTCTCTCCTTGTCCCCCACGATTAAGAACACGCTATAGTAACGAGGGAGGGAGGAGGGGGGGGATTAATTGCCCGGTTGCTCGAAGTACACTCGGATTGGGAAATAAAACTGATTTCATGCTGATCATTATTACGCGCTTGATAATTATCATCTGACTTGTCATTAATTTCGTGAATTATTTTAATTAAGCATGACCATACAGATAACTTTAATATGCTTTATTTTTCATAATCGGTCGTACGCATGTTCTCGCGCAATAAAAAGGAGCCTTTTATTGATTTCGCGATAGATACCGTGATCGTCGAGCAAATTAATTTCATTCGGTAAGCTGCATCGGAGAACACAGCCAACACTTCCAAGGAGCGAAAACGACAGTGCGAAGGAGCGAAAAACATCGGCGCGCGACTAAGCCGCTAGTTGAAAATCGCTCGGATCGCGATTATTGATCTGGGTCAGCGAGCACCTTTCACGCATCAGTCGAACGTTACTCAACATTAATCGTTACAATTTCTTTGTTCGTGCTGCGCGGCGGGAAAATTACAGCCGCATCGCGAATGCATGTAGGTACAATGTATTATACACAGTCCGCGCGGTTGTCTACATAATACCCGTTCAAGATCAACGTCACCGTCAAACTTCACGCTGATCGCGCACCTCGATCCGTGTCACCGCAATTGTTGCGCGTGAAAAAGAATCTAGGAACGTCGAACGTGTGTGTATGCGACGAAATGAGAAATCGCCGTGCAAACCAGAAACTCTCGGGATTATTGCAGAGAAAGAGTGTCTTCCACGCTCGTCCAAGGTAGCCGAGCGGAACCTCTCGCGGTCGATAACTCCTAAGGATCATTAACGTCTTTTCTATTAGGGGGACTACACGTCATTGAGAGGAGTGACGCGCGCGATGGGATCGCGCTGCAGAGAGGAGACTTATACGCGTATTGGGAAACGCCGTTGAGGTTGATCCGGGTCGTTTCCACGACGGATGGCGAACGGGTCGGCTGCACGACCGACTCTCGTTTCCCTCCACGAGAGCGGCGGCGGCGGCTCTCGCGCTCGCAGCCGGTGACACTACGTCGGTGTCAAGGACTCCGAAGGATGAGCAGAAGTCTATACCGAGATTTATTGGATTATTTGCGTATATGTTACAAGGCTGCGCCGCGGCCAGGTGACACCGTGACAAATCGCACGGCACGCCGCCCAATCTATGTTCCTTCTTCCGCGCGGCTGCGTCAATCGGCGTTATTGATCGTAATTAATGATGGTTCGATAATGATTGGATCGGCTTGAAATAGATGAATGTTGTTCCACATGCAGGTGACAATGCACAATTTACATTGGTAATGTTTCTAATGATCGGCGTCCTATATATTGTATCTATCTCTTATCTCCATTAAACTGTTTCTCCTCAAAGAGAAATTAAAGTCAATTTGTAATTGTTTCCTTAGTACATTCTTATGCGAACTTAGAGATCATGCCGATTTCGAATCGCTGATTACATTTCTTCGCAGGTTAAGATTTAGAAGCACGTCTTGCAAAATCGCAAATTGTATATGTCAAAATGCAATTTCTTAAGCATCGTAAATTTTGAAGTTTCTCGTTATACTTCCTTGAAACAAGACTGATAACAGACAAGGCTTCAAGCCGGCAATTTATAGAATGGTGACGCAAAATAAATGTATTTTGTAGATATTGCACTATACATTGCTATTACAATTATGATCGTTAGTAATAACCGGCTCTCACTTAATTAAGTCTTGACTAACTTGGCGAGAATCGCTAGGCGCGATTCGTAACTGCTGCAATGTAATTGCGAGACGGATTATCTCCTTTGATTTCGGCGATTCTTTATCGACTCGGCACGATCTCTCGCGAAGGAGCCTTTTAACCGCAACGTAAGAAAGACCGGCGCGCTTGTGCATCGTTAAAAATAATATAAACTCATCATCGATTTTCTACTTCTTCAATCCGTTCCCGATAATCGGACACGTCTCACACATTTCGTTAAATTTCATAATTTGCGAGGCCAGGCGCGGCGCTAATGAGAGACTATTATTTGGTTAAGGACATCGTTACCGCAAGAAAGGAGAATACAAATTTCGCTAAGTAGCGCGGGAATCTCTTTCGTAACGCGACAATTCTCTGCTGCTCAAAATATGAAGGAGAAATTGCGGGATCGGCGGGCGCACGCACGGTCGTTTTTCGGCACAATTACTCTCGCGTCCGTCTTAAAGGCGGGCTTTTATTATATTTTTCTCGCGAATCGGGCAACAATGTTGCAAAATTACCGGTTTCTTACAAGGCGCGCAACGTCGCCGATCGTCAGCCGCACATTCTCTAACTGCATAGTAATTGCCGCGATGACCCCGGCGCGCTGCGCGCAGGCATTGCAACTTCTGCGTTTCATAACTGACAAACATATCAGAAATGGAAGAGAGACCGGCGCTATAAAATAATTAAAATCTCCGTAAAGAGTCTTTCTCGCTGCCATTCTGCTTTATCGGAAGAAATCAGAGAAGCGTATTTAATTTTTTCTTTCAAGCTACAAAAAGATATGTAGGTACAAAGGCAGTAAACTGACATTTAAGGCTAAGTGCGGCACGCGTACGTATGCAATTACCGGTTAAATTAGACAGGTACTTTCAAAATAGTGTGCGCAACACGGGCGGAATTTCCGCCGTGATTGAAATGACGCTTGCATCGAACGGAACGATCACGTTTCTATCGTTGTTATTCAGGAATCAGCGCTTATAAAGCGCTTTTCGTCTAGAGCACCTTCCTTCGCAACGTTATTAAATACAATGTGCGAAATGCACATTCTAATTCCGCGGCAATTACCGCCTAGACCTCGTGCCTGTCTGCGCGTGACCTTACAGTTTCTGGCATTAAGCAATGTAGGCCGATGGTTCGGCGCAATCGCGTGGCAGGACCGCATACAGGCCGGTAAAACGATAATAGGCCGTATAGCCGGCATTCATTCGCTGCTCCCCTTACGTTGTAATCACAAGGAAAAACATCGAATCGAATCCTGTCGTTATTTTTCACTCTGTCATTCTCTTCTTGCTCTTTTGGTTTTTTTTTTCAGTATCTTACGCGTGTTTATCTTTAAAACCGTTGAGAGAACGCGTGGGGTAATAATCTTGCATCCCGCGCATATTTTAATTGCTACAAACAATTACCGCGATGACCCTGAAGAAGCGCGATGATCTTACGAAGAAGACTGTGAGATAATACCCTTTTTATTTGCAATCGAGATGTTACGAAAACGAAATTTCGTTTCGTAATACGAGGTGTCTCTCATGTTTGTATCGAAATCTTATATTTCAAAGTTTTCAAAGTAATATTATATTTTTATATTGTATTTTACATCATATATTTTTAATATTAATATATATGTAGTAAATTATTAAATATAATAATTATTATAAATTATTAACTACATATATATGTATATATACATATAATATAAAAAACATTTTATATTACATATGTGTATGAAAATTTATGTATATGTATGTATTTGTTACCAACAAAACCTATAATGTGTTAAAACCCGAATTCACTAGTTAAAACTATAATGATTGAATATTGACAATTATAGACCTTGTTTCGCTCCGTAAATAGGCGAAGGAAGGGGGATTGAATCTCCATGCTACGCATGGAAAGTCGGAAATCCATGTGAAACAATACAATTATAGACCTTGTTTCAACTAAATTTAAAACTAGTTTTAATTAGTGAAATCGAATTTTAATAGTTATGGGTTTTGATGATAACGTATGAAAAAATAATATCTAGAGAAAGGCTAAATAAAACATGCACTATTAAAAGTTTAAAAAACTAAAAATGGAATAAAAATCAAACATAGTTACACATTTTTTGTCACTATTTTTTGACGTAATGAGTTCACCTCTATATAGTCCCTGGTAAACCGGATTTCGGAAATGCTAATGTTCGCACGTTCTTTCATATGATGAGAACATACGTCGCTTTACATGGCCGGGCACGCGCTTTAATTGCGCGTGCGATTACCAGAATGACCCCGGGTGTCGTTGTTGACCTTAGAAGAACTTTTAAACTCCCCTTTAAATTCCTGCATTTCGCAATTGGCGGATGCCAGCTCTACGCGTTTTCGGGCACGTAGCTACGTACAAGCAGCCGTGTCAAACGCGTTCGGGCCTTTGACGGGCGTTCATACGTGACCGAGAGGTGACGAACGAGACGCGCGAGCGAGCGAGGTAGGAATATGAAAAGGTGAAAAGAAGACAGGCTCTCCCGACAGTATGTACCTATACGTATGTCCGGCAGAACGCGAGACGCATACGGAAAATATGAGTTCAATGTCAGCCCGACGATCCGCTACCGTCCCCCCTTCGTTCCCCGGAATAGTTTTTTATCCATCGTCGTGACGGTCGCGCCGCGACTTGCGTAACTGTGAGGCCTAAATACCGATCGCCACATCCTGGCCGGATAATCGTAGAGATGCAACTAGATGCAGATAGATTCTCTGCCGCGTCTCTCGCCGGAATCGTTAACTCTATTCCCGCGCAAAGTTATCCCCATCATTGTACGGTGAAACTTCGTTTAGCATGAAGAAGACGCGATCTCGCGAAGGAATGAAGGAATTTTACCGTGAAAAGTCTCGAGCGCGCCAAGCTGCACCTCCGTGAAAACTTTAAGATAAAAGTGACAAGATGAATAAAATAAATTTCATTCATTATACGCAAGTTAATAAATTTAATTACTAATTTATAAAAATTTGCATTTACCGCGTGCCTCGATTTACAAATGCTTTTAATTGACATGAACGAGGTATGTGGCGACATACGTGATCTTATGTGGTGAAACGCAATAAGTAACAAAACGATCGACGTCGTAGCGTCCAATGTAGGGACGTAATTAATCGAAGTGAAACAAGTCAAGAAGCAGGTAAATCACATTTTGCATATCTACGTAACGTAGCTATTTGTACTCTCAGTAGAAAAGGCAGCTTTGAAATTGTAAGATTCTTTAACACCCGTTTGATTCTTACCCTTAGTCCTTCATCTCAATGTATATAGGTAAACCAATCGTACTAAAGACTCTTACAACAGCCGTAAAGCTACTTTTTTTTCTGCCGAGCGCAACCTGTATGCGCCGACTCGGACCGCTGAAACTGGACCGCGGCTGCGATTTCTCAAAGGTGAGTGGCGCCAAAATTGCAAAACCGGTTAATTTAGAATTTCGGCGCCGCGACAGCCCGCCCGACAGTCGCGACTCCGGTGCAGCTTCTGCTTCGGTAAAACGGGGCCTGCGGGATGCGTCGGTTCTAAAAATACATCTTACTTAACCCCTTCCCCGAACGCGCGCCGATGCAAACGTACGCGCGCGGCGTGCGCGCGGTTATTTTAATTTATCTCTCCACATTTCCTATACTTATGTCACGGCTGGCTTCTCGGGTGCAATCGAATATTCTTCGGGCCTTTTTACGAGCTCGCATATAACTCATCGGCACAATCTCATTCCTACTCGCCGGTAAAATATACCGACACGAAGAATGCTTGTACGCGATCAAAGAGTCGCTATAAATAATACACGATATTCGATCACAATGTTTGACAATCCAGTTTTACATAACCATGCCAAAGTATACATATAATAAAATACATCCGACTGCATATTTTTGTGCCGTCTCTTCTTTTTTTTTTTGTTCGCGAGCAAAACGCGCACCTCGATCGCGGCGTGAAGAATGTTTCCTTACGTAAAAGAGAATGTTAACACAAGTTGCCGGCGGGGCTGTGAAAATTGTTGTGTTGCACACGCAGAGTAGGGAATTCGCCTAGCCCGTGGGCAACAACCGATTAAGAACGAAACCGAGGGGCGTTCACCCGCGCAGTAATTTTGCAGTTTCGCAAAGGGCGGAATTTTTAACCCCGGGGACGCGCGGCCTGGAATTCGACCTGGTAGCCGAAGGCGCGATTCTTATTCGCGCCGCGCGGCATGACTTCATTCAATTACGCGACCTTAAATACTTTAGAGAACACCTTTAGGAATAATGCCACGGCGCGAAACGCGATACGCGCGCGACGCCGCGCCGCGCCGCGCCGCGCCGCCGCCACACCATGCGCGTGTACAACTTGACAGGTATCGCGTAATTGATATTACGAAACGTTGCGAAACAACGAAAGAGGGAGCGTCGTCGGCCGGGGAGTTTCTTCGTTTCCAGGCGATTTCGTGCAAAATAATTAGCGACGGGTATACCGGAGTAAAAAACAAGAAGAGAGAAGGAAAGGACGAAATCGGACTCCCCGGGGTACCGCACCAATCTCCGCTGATGTCCAACGAGACGCCCTGCCCTGCCCCCCTGATTGCCTTCGCGCTATATCGAAAACCTTGCACTTGACAGTATATTCCGAACGCTCGCACCAATCCCCGACCTTCGACATATTGCAGATTTTCTGACGTTATAATTCTCCATTTTTGCGTGTACTGAGAGAAAAATGTTTTGATATTTGCGACTATAATTGCATGGCAAAATAATTATGATTAGGAGCGTCATTTTCATAGTTATTACTGCTATAATGTTAGTAATAATAATTATATTTACAGTCATGCTAAAAGCAAATATATAGTTGGCATCGAAAACTGTACATTATAATTAAATTATGGTAATTGCAATCATTTTTTTTTCTCTCAGTGTGTGATCGCAACGCATTTAAATCACGTCCGTGGCGTAATTTGTTATTTTAATTGTTTGGCATTTTTTGGTAAACACGTTCCAAACGTAGCCGATAAAAAAATAAGTTCTATATTCGAAAATTTATCACGCGTTAATTTCAAAGTTGTTTCGCATAGAAAAACTGTTGCCCGATTGCAACATGTTAGCACTTCCTCGTAACGCAGATGCCCCGATAAACGTCCGCGTGATGCACTTAAATGCACTTAAATGCACATCAACTGCAACAATCGCGCGCGGCGATACGTCGACGTCGTCGATCGGATTTATCGACACACGCACGTCGCGCCAGGTGAGCCGATCACGAGATACGGCTTTAATGGTTGGCGGACGCGATTGCTCGAAATCGATTTCGCTCCACCGCACGCCCGATCGGACGGATAAAAACATCTCCCTCGACGTCTTCGCGGTTCGCCGATTAAGAAAAGGCGCACGGACGATCGTTTGAAGGCGTCGTGCTTAAATCGCGCATGATCCGCCAGCCTGGAGCAACGGACGCGTCCTTTCAGCGCGATTTATTGGAGCCACCCGATTAATAAGAGATAAATCGTAATTGAGTGCAATCTCAATTTATTATTGCATGTGCAATAATCAGTGTTAATCTTCACTCTTCGGCGAATTGTATTTCAGTACAAGATTTGCATAAATGCAAAAAGATAAATATGCGTTTTTTTTTTAATTTACAAAGATAATTCTTCTCAAAATAATTGTAAACAACTGTAAATAATGCTAATCAATATTTATATTTAAATAAGAATATCCAAAACATGATATTGCGCATTAATTAATTTTAGAACATTTAATCAAATCTTCTGTTTATAACATATCTTTCAAATTTTAACGAAATTCGTACATAAGTTGTGGTAACTAATTCAACCATACTTTCTCTATCTCTCGTCATGAAACTACGAGTCATGATTATAGACAAAAGTAAAAAAAGTTGAAGAGCTACTGTTACTCTTGACATTCATCAATTGTATCTGACTTCAAGTATCAATTGACTTCATAATAGATCAATATCTTGAACAGCAATCATATAAACTCGTTCATATTTCACAACTCGTATTAAACGTAAAAGGATAGTAGCTGCTTGAGATAATTTACTTTATTGCCACAGTGATTGTCAGAAATCACACGATCCTTTTACTGCAGCGGACTCAGAAATTCACTCAAAATGTAATAAAAGGAGCGTTTACCGTCGATATGATTCTGTTCTTCTCAACAAAAGGCACTCGCGATTTGTATCGGAAACGACACTTAAATAGCTCTTGCCGACATTGACCTAGATGGAGTGAATAGCATCTGCACGAAAAAAAGAGATACTTTGGAAGATAATCTCTGACCATTCTCTTTATCGAAATTACGACGCAAAAGGATTAATGTTTGTCTGCAATATCAACTTCGAAAATTTTCCAGAAACTCTTGATTCACAATCAATGACAGCGAACGTACGATAGCAAGATTAATGAAAGTTGCCCGAATTAGCATGTTATAACACAATACAAAGTTAATATACTAATAAAGCTAAATAAAAAAAATCATGATTTTTAAATTTATGAGATTTATGAGATTTCGATGCAACGGATTTTGTGTATACTAATTGAGAAAAAAAAGATAAGCTGAACATGTTAACGTTGAAGATATCATTTCTGCAATAATCTTTTAATAATCGCAATAGTTACGCTTTGTAATATTATATAATATATATTTTTCTATAAATGCGGATTCAAAAGCTGTAAAGAAACAATAATTTCCGATATATTATGCCAGAGAGAAGAGCAGCATTACAGTGGCTTAATAACATCATTATACATGAAATTGCTATTCCACTTAACTGTCTCCATTCAATCGGTAGATTTTGCGCGATTATGGATTGTTCGCTTCGCCGTTCGATTAATTGCGAATAATGTATGCGTCACGCGTGTTCGTTTGTATTCGCGACGAATTCACCTGTAGTGCTATATTGGCTTAGAAACAAGCGAATAAAGGACACCGCAATAATAAGTGCACGGAGGAGGAGTGTCAGCGGAGAATCGTGCCGTCGTGATGAATCAAACGCATAAAATAACGTCGGGAATTCGATATAAACACAGTTGTCTCGATAATGCCTTTTTGCATCTCCCGTATGCGATCAAAAATCGGACACACAGTCGATGTAACTCATCGTGTCTTATCGTCTCAAAGGGGTAGGCGGCATCTTCGGCTTATCTAGGCCGTCAAAACAGCTTCTTGTTGCCAGTCCCTGACCCACATGTCTGACTTGCGTTTACGTATTTAAAAAAAAAACGAAAGAAGAAAGAGAGAAGATTTTTCGGACGTTCTCTTCAGCAATAATCACGATCCGTCACGACCGGGCACCGGACATCGTCGGATTATGCATTTGCTCGCGCACGGGAGGTATCGACTTATCGATGATCACGCGGTCCGGATCGCGTACATGACGTTACATGCCAACCGCGTTGTATATACATGATAATCATATAGCGAAGTAATTACAGTGTGTTCGGGTAATAAAGACAGAGAGAAGAGTTACAGAGCGGGGCTATGTCGAAGGTATCGAAGTAACGTCGTGATTAAAACTAATTAGCGGTACCACCTCGTAAAGTGCCTCGCATTTACGTATCTCCACGTCCGATGTAAACTTCTATAATATTTTCCATCGTGAAACATTTAAATATCGCTCTTTTTTTTTTTCATAATAGTATAATGTAAAAATTCGGATTCTCGCGAATGCAGCATGAATGCGCAATCAATTCGACTGCGCTGTCCCTTCGCTTTCACTATTCGAAACACAAAATAAAAGACGATGATTTTTCCCCACTCATATAGTACAATTAACATACACAATTATTTTCATAGCGTAGCACGCGTGCACGTAACAGGGCGCCCTCATCATTGTCAGAATGTTAAAAGAGCCTGAGCGTGGAAGTAATGCAGTTTACCAATTGAAGTATTGCGGTGCCTCTCATAGACGCTTATATAATTCCGCCGCGCGTGAAACCGCGCGCCGCTGTGCATCGACTTGTCACTCGATTAAAATAAGCATCCGTTATGTAAATGATACCGGTGTAGATTTGCGTATTAAAGCGTCTCTCTGGAGAGACGTGGAAAAACATGGAAGAGAAATGAAAGAGGCGCGGAAGAGATAAAACGTCGCGGAGGTCTCGACGTCTCGATTCGCTCTCAATGTGTGTATTGTGTTCGGGCTCCCCCTCGTAAATTGTCTCGCATCGCGATCCGCCGAGTGCAACAGCCGTCCCCGGCCAGCTATGAGGCTCGCTGTATAATGCGCATTTCGTGGGACAACTACGACATTACGTATCTCTCCGTTCTCATTAATCGCGCGCCATTTTTTTCGAGCGCGGATGCAAATCGAGGTCCTGCTTAATGGCAACGGAGCGGAGAGTACGTGCGCACACGAGAGGGAGAGGGAAGGGCCTGACCAAAATATAGCGTCGTTTTCTCAGGTGCATCCATGACCCAGATAGTGCGGATACTACGCATCCTCCTTCGGTCGCGCGAGAGCGCGATACCGGCGCGAAAAGATTTCTTCCTCGATTCCGTCATGGGTCTTGTTTGCGCGAGACGGCGGCGGCGCGCGGCGCCGCGCCGCGTTCACGGTTCCTCATCGGCACTCGTATTTCGTCTCATATGCGCCGCTCTCGCTCGCCCGCCCGCCCGCTTGTCCGCCACGTTCCACCGCGTCGCGGCGGGAGCACGCTGGATGAGCGCGAACGGCCACACGGTACTGGGACAAGGTTGCCTGGGGCCCATAACTATCGCGCGCGCTGACACACAACAATGCGCGTTTCTTACGAGCGATTCACCGTGGATCGCGTCTCGCGTTATCTCTCTTCTTCTCGACCATGCGTCTCTCTCTCTCTCTCCCTCTCTTTTCCCCCTTTCGTACCTCATCTCGCTCGCGCTCTCTCTCTCTGTCTTTCGCTCGGTCCACCTGGGCCCTCTCCCAGGCCCCTACCAACGAACTCGGGGGGTTCGGATGCCTCTGCCCCTTCCATGAAGATCGCGGGGGGGCCCTCGGTCCCCTCTCCGTGACAGTTCTCTCGCCCGTCTTTCCCCGTTCCTAACAGGACGCGCCTTCCTCGGATCATTCGAGCCCCCCTCAGGAGGCGACACTCGGTTTCGATCTTTGAATACCGTGGCATCGCCACTGCGATGACCAGTCTTCGAATTACAGGCGAAACCCGCATGTCTCCGCGCGTCTGCAACGTGCCTCACGTCCCCGCGTGTCGTTGTGTCGCGGATGATATTACAAAGTAACATTGTTCGAATCCCGTCTAAGGTCGCGCATTAGTCCATCCTCGTTACTCGTAACTTCGAGCGTTTCGTTAATTTATCGAAAAGGAGGAAAGTGAAATTGAATGACGACCGAAATCGGTGCGTCATTGAGAAGGTCGTCTCGCTAATTGGGAAGGTGCGATTGGTGCATCTTAAGATCCACGCGATCTTCGAGATACGTCGAATTGTCCTTGATCGAAATGTTGGTAAGTATTACGTACCCGTTATTATGCAAGATTTGACTCCATTGGAACTGGATTTACGCGTGCTAAATTTTAGTGAAACGCAAAAACTGTAAGTATGCAAAAACTTGACCGTGTCAAGTTTCGAACGTTTATTACTGATATACTCGCAACACATGTCTAGAAAAAACTGCATTTCTCCGAAATATCATAACCAATTAATAAAGTTTGACTGATAATTATTCTTGAAAGCCTTGAAAGGAACGCTTTAACAGAGACAATATGTTGCAAAATTTATTATTTTATTTAATTTTGTCATCTTGATTAACATGCAGAAGCAATTCTAATTGCATTTCTGCTGTACGTGAAATAGATCAAGGTAACAGTTATTTTTATTTAAACGATGTAATTATGCAATGATTATCTATAAGACACAATTAAATAGTATAAGCTTTTGTTATCCAAATTGAAAATAGATTGCCGTGGTATCGGAATACATTTTAATCGAAAGTAGCTTATGTGGCTCACGCAATAACGTGTGAAGTGTTGCAATTGTTATATGTAGGCACTACAACCGCGGCTAATGCGCTTGAATAACGTCTCTTCGATGTTTATAAAAACTATAGTGAAGGTGCCTGTAGGTCAATCACTCATCAAAACGCTATTGCGCAATGAGCGTCCGTGACACTTGGGAACAATGCGAATCACGTAACATCATTGAGCGTTGAAATTGTCGGGATTCACCATAGAGTTATACCACTTCGATGACTATTTTCTTCAACGATCATTACGATCATTGAGGCTGCGGGTCATCATAACGTTATTACTAAGTAATTAAATTTAAATTTGCTTCATCAATTATAATTATACTATAAAACACAATTTATAAATATGTTTTCAATAAATTTTATGTAGCAATATGTTGAGATTGTAATATAAAAATCTTAAAAAAAATTAAGAAATTATTTTTAAAAATAATTGCTATAGAAATATTTGTTGTTTGATGTATTATTGAATAAGAAATAATAAATTTTTTCGAGGAGATAATTATGCAAGAGCTGACATTATTTGGAAAATGATGATAAATTATTTCAATTCAATTTCTCGAGCAATTATAAATCGCCAAACAATCCAATAATACTTTATCGGTGATAAGTACATTGTTTCTACGAAGCATTTCTCGCGACAATTCGAAACCGGATTCTTGATTTATTTAACAAAGATTGTAATCAAGCATTATAGTATTGGATAAATAATCACCATTATAGTATTGGTAAAATAATCAATGCATTGCATCTAAATAGCGCTAATCGTGCAATATCGTATGATAATATCAAATTTTGATATCTTTGTGGAAAATATTACGGCATTTTATGACGAAATGAACTTTTTGCCCTAAGAAATAAAATACGATAAAACGCGAGTAAAATTGTATGTAACATTTATTTTATTGACCATGATGTACGATTGATCATTATCCTTGTAGCAACGTGGTGCTAATCGACCTGCGTGAAAGTTGGGTCATTAAAATAGTTTTTCATTGTAGTTCAACCCGTTCTATGTTTGGTGAGGGGTCACAGATTGAAAACCATGACTAATTATACAGCAACCGTAGTAACATTGGCCGATCACCTCAATCTCATTTTATTAGTCCTCGATATGATGCCAAGAGCAACAATTCCTCGATTCTTAGTATATGTGTATGTGTTGCTTCGCATACATAGGTACATATACACTTTTTTTGCCGAATAGGCTTTGCCTCAGTAACAAATTTTTATTATTATTAACAGATTAATATCGATTTTCATTCAATATATAAAATTGTCTGTGATTCTTTACTATCTCTGAGTCTATAAAATTTTCAGTGCAATTATCAATAATGTCTCAAACCTATAATGATGCAATTAAACTGGCTACGGGTGATTGCGTCGATAAATTATAACGATCGATAAGAGGACGCTTATGTCATAAAGCTTCAATATTAGCATTGCTGTTTCGCACGTGTCTGAACTTTATTACCTTCACTGGCATAACATCATTAATAATATTCAGTGGCAAAAAAAAATATCAGTCAACTATCTCTAAAAATTCCACTGTACATAACCGCGTATCAAAAATCGTGCACAAAGAAATTCCTTAGCCTCGTGATCTCGCCTTACAAGATTGCATTAACTATGCGTAACCTTCTCCTAACGTCGGATACGTTGATTCACTTTCGGAAGTGGCTTGTATTATGAAAGTGACTGTGGAAAAGTCGCATGCACGCTCCGTTGGCTCCGGTAACTGCCACGACTCCGCTCGACCATTTCAATCCGCCGCAGGATATCGGTCGAGAAGAACTGGACATTAATTTTTATTTTCTCTCAAAATCAAATCGAAATGTGGAATTTCCTTTGTTGGTAAAGTCGAATCGTATCACTTATTTTATAGCACACACGACTAGGTTCTTTGCATAGGTACATAATAAAAAAATAACAAAAAAAATTAAAAAATAGCATAAATATTTAAGTATCGCAATGAATACAGTTCGTAAATCCTCTTCCTGGTGGCACTAATTGCAACATTTTATAATTAGATGTACGAAAAGATCTTTAAATATACGTTAGAAATTTTATATATCTATTTTTCACGAGATAGAACGATAAAATAAAAATGACACCCTGAGGAATTTTACGATTTTCGATACGCGGTTATGTACAGTTTAGATATAGTTGATTAGTTTTTTTTTTCCACTAAATATTATTAATGATATTATGCCAGTGAAGGTAATAAAGTTCAGACACATGCGAAACAGCAATGCTAATATTGAAGCTTTATACATGACATAAGCTCTTATCGATCGTTATAATTTATCGACGCAATCACCCGACAACAAAACAAAATATAAGATTCAATTAGTGATTATGATGGAAAGTTATCCTTGATAATAAAACACCTTTCCCCTTTTCAGATTCATTGGATACAACTCAGAATATAAGACTTTGAAAATTACAGCACTGTCCGTTACTTATATTCTAATAACCTTCTACAAATGGAAAGATTATAGTGTGGCGCTTATACGGTTCGTTAGGTCGATTTACATATTCGCTACTGTTTTCAACTGATCGTTGTAAAAAGTAGCAAATTACTATCCAGTAGCGAAGTGAAATAAAAAAAATTGAGCAGTTGTCGCACCGCAAGAAGTCCTTGGATTGACTATTTGCGTTCGATCTAGACGAACCCCGCAATTAACACAAAATAATTATTCATCTATTTGGCAAATCAAAAATAGAATTCTCCGTCACAAAACTAACCGTATTATAATCTGCACGAATAAAATCAAACGCATTCAAATAAAATCGGTTGATCATAGAATTGCAAGCAAAATGTGATAGGATTATGTATGCTAACAGAATTTAAGAATTTTTTAAATTTAATTATACTACTATAATGAAAAGTACTCCTTTGTTTCTTGGTTACCGCATGACCTAGATTCCGTCTCACCCACAACGCACTTTCCAAGCAGTTTCCTTTGATATTGGTCACTTTGTATCCTTCATTCTCTAGCTTGAGTCATATGCTCGTATCGTGCATAATACGAGGGTAGCATATAGTATGATCGAAGTTCTTTCTGATCGAGCACACTATTCTCTACCTTATATTGTATGACATATATTTACATGTTAGATATTTAAAAATGTGCTCACGTGCTTATTTCGTTACATATCAAAATGACCAAGGATAACATCTTCATGAATAAAAATGTCGTTGAATAATTCAAGTAATAATTCCAAACATTTCTGTTTTAAACTCGACAATGAAAAAAAATAATTAACATATTCTTAATACAATTTTTAATTTTATATTCGCTTAGATGGAAGCAATATATTTAAATAAAAGCATTGTTTTGTGTGATAAAGTAATTTGTGTACTTTACGTGTTAGGAAAAATCTGATTAGGAATGACTGATGTTACTTCATAAGAAAAGCGAGTCACGTACAGAAAATATTTACGGTATCTCTCGCGAGGAAGAAATAGCACAATAGACACCGGATACTGCTCAATAGATAATCAACAGAATGTGCGTGGGTGTGAAGGACCTCATGCTCCTTCACCGTTCCCGTGAGTCTTTCCACGTACGCACAAGGCTTTCAAGATTCAGCTAATGGCGTGTCTCGGACACACAGCTTAATGTGACTTCGATGTTTTCTCGATACGCAACGGCCAGCCAATGGTCATACAAGTACGTCTTCGCAATTCGGGTGACTTTTCATACGCACGGTGGTCCACTTCCAAATCCGATAGTGTCGTAATAACGCCGTAAAATGTAATACAGACATTTATAAACAGGCAGTAATATATACGTATATATATGTATATACGCATGTGTATCAATATTATACATATATTGATTCCTGAACGATTTCCAACAGACAGATTAATAGCCTCTTTTATGTTAGCTATATTTCTCTTACACCCAAACGGATTATAAAATATAAATTATATCACGGACTGTCTTTCAAGGAATTCATGTTTACTATTATACACTGATTATGATCTTATTATGTTTAACGGAATTGCGAAACATAGTTTCTTTCGAGAGCAATAATTTTCAAAAAGTAACAACTAAAGTAATATTACCAATGTCTATGTCCAATTATCTTTACTTGATTTGGTTCTTGCAGCTAAAAATCTCCAGATACAGTAAAATCTCACAGTTAAAATTTATCATTACACTTCAGCTCTATAAAGCAATAACATTCTTTGCATTGTTATAAATATTCAAAGACGTTTTAAAAAAATCTGTACTAATTTGTACTAATGAATAACAAATATCTTCTCTTTACACTGTAATAACAATAAAATTATGCTATCATCACAAAACTCAAATCGTTGTGTTAATTTGATAATTGGAAAGGAAACAAATGCATACGTTAGCACAGCATAATTTTTTTTTGTGCACGATTAAAAATGAATCTCGCGCTTTTATCTCCCCTGAGGTTTTCGCTGGCGTGTGTGCAATCCGTGGCATAATAAAAAGTCACGATTCCCACTGGCCAGCCACGGCTGAGAATCGTTTATTTGGCAAGATGCCATGGCCAGATTATCCAGTCACGTCGTACTCGGCGACTTTTAATATCGGTCGCTCTTCCCCGTCCTTTCATTCACTCGTTATTCCGAGATACCTTGTCATCGATTAGAAGCGTCGCGAGCTCCGTGGCTCTCGGAGATGAAACGTATCTTCAATTGAATGCATTTGTCAGGGATACAATGCTCTTTTTAACACTCGTTCCTTTCCTTTGATTCACTCTCTTCCGCGATAGCCTTCTGCTGCCAAACGCTAATTGTAAGAACACGCCCAAGATAAACAAAGTCTTTAGTCGGACAGAACGCGAACGGCGACGTTGCAACGACACGTCGGATAAAAAAACATGACGTTTGAGTCTCCCTTTTTTTTTTTAATAAGAATGCAGTGTCGCGGAAAACGATCGAAGGAATGTCGATTTTTGTGTCGATAATTGAACGGTTGGGAATGCCCATAGCGATCGATCAGCACAAGAGTATGAGCGGTGGGTAAAAGCTTCTTACCCAGATATGTCAAATTTAATTGCATATGATGGGATAAGCTGCGCAAGACCGTGCGAGAGAGGGAAAAGGCAGAAGAGGAAAGTCGAGATAGACGTCTCTGTGTCTTCCTATACCTTTTGGCAATAATTGCACGTTGCGCATATAGCAACGCAAAGTACCGTGTATCCACTTAGAGCAAATTCTTGTCTCGTTAGAGTTTCACGACTGAAATTTGATTTGCACGCGCGCGCTGCCCATTGTGGAACGTGTCAAAGCTTCCTGCATTGTCCGCCATATCGGGATTTCGTAAAAACTGACGTTACATCACGCGGACGGCAGTTGTCCACGCGATGTAACGCGGATTAGTCCGTTATTACGCACAAAGCAAAATCGAATGCAAATCGCGGACGGGATTTGCGCAATTCGTGTATATATAAAGCGTAACGCGTGCGGCGAGTAGTAGCAGCAATTAATGGCTAGCCTGCCGGTTCTCTTTCTCTTTCTTCTCGCGTTACGACAACGCGGCGGCGACTGAACATTTCGTAAGTGCGCGAAAGATTATCGAGGCGTGTGTTAGTTTCAGGATCTATCTGTGACGTGCGTGCATCAGCGCGAGATCGCGCAGAAAGTCAAGAATGCATCTCGCAAGGAGCGCGTCGTTTTCTTAGGATTAGAACTCTTTGCTAAACACACCGATTAATTCCTATCTTATTACATTCCGCAAAATTTACGGTTTATTCTTCGAGATATTAGATACCTCAGTATCATCCCCTCACATCATATTTCATAGGCTGGAGCCAATTTAGCATGTCAAGCGGTTTGTAAAGAAAGAATTACATGCGATGGTAAATCATCGTCTTTTGAACGTACAATATTGCACATTTACGCATAACTACGATAAACTATTATTGCATTTATTGCAAATTATACGCGCAATTGTAGATGAACCGTATTTACGTTCGTTACATAAAATTGCATGTACCTAATTATCTTCAAAAGGTTTCTTTCTGCGGCAAGCACCGTTCCGTTGAATCGCGCATCGTAGAGAAAATAAAAATTCTCATCAGAATATACAGTATTGACAATGTTCGATACACGATTAACTTAATCACGTCTTCAATTATTTTCTGGGAAATCTAAAAATACGTTTTTCGCGGAAGAAAAAGAAGTTCCGTTTACGATATTCTCTTGGAATTCCACGCGCACGTTGGAAATCATATTTATATCTACATATTTCATTCATCAACGCGGCGCGACGCGTCGAGACAGTCGTCAAAAGCGCATACTTATGGAATAGACTTCCCGCAGCTTCTCTGTCGCAAAAGATAAATCGACAGTATCGCGACCGATCGCCTACGGACGACCGCGCGTATCGTCACCGCTAATCTAACGTACGTAAGTCGGCGTAACCTTTCATGCGAGAGCATTAAGTGGGATGAGCGTGTCTCCGAAGGAGACTCGACGACGCGCATTATTGAGGATCGACACGGCGGCAATGAGCGCGCGCACCGAGAGATCGCAGACGTTATGCAATTCAGACGCGCGCCGCGCGAGTAACGCGAGGTGCTCGGCGAGGCACGAGTAAGGTCTACGACCAAGGTACGTAATCCCGGGATGGGCAACGACGAACGAAACCTTCGACGGTATTCCGAATGGCATTTCCCCTCCCCCTCTATCGTCATCCCCTGCGCTCCCGCCGGCGCATTCCCACCGTTTTAGGATCGCTCGTCAATTCTCGGGTCTGTTCATTGTCTCGCGAACGTCAAACCGCGTGACGCCCGACGCGACGTCGACGTCGTCGCCACCGCTACCGCGTCGCTATAAGCCGGATTTCCACGCGGATGACACGCGGGAGAGGACGATGACAGGTAACGCGCCGAGTTTCCGCCACGATGGAATTCACTGGGTAGGTTTATCCAGTGGGAATATTCAGACCCGCCAATTGCATTTGCCTAGGAGGATGTCCCCCCCCCTTACCCTTCTTCCCTGCTGCGGCCCGCTTGCTTGTACTTACCTGATGTATTATGTGGTATATCAATATGACTTGAGTGAGAAACTACACGGCGCGGCGAAATGAATTTCGTGTTGGCATTTGGGGAAACAACGTCTGTAGATGGCTATATTCTTCCACCTGCGGTTTGCAGTAATGTGAGATATCTCAAAGGCATTGATGCAAACCTTGTAACCCCGAATGATTGTGCATAAAATAGCAAATTAAATTTTGAATGCGTATTAAAGTACGCCAAATTTTATAAGAAATTATGTAATATCACACAAATATCGTTTTTTGTATGCGGTATAATGTTGTACAATGTCGCTCTTAATCGCTCATATATTGGAACTACTCGTTTAATTGTGGATGTAAGACAGCCTTCGTATAATATTTTTTGCAACAAAAACTGACAAAACTTTTTATAAGAATTTCACGCTTCGGCAAATTTATCGTACCAAGAAATATATGATTCTATTTCTTCATTTCTTTTCACATGAAAATAAGCCTGTTATACAGCTTATGTAATGTTAGCACTCGAAGTGCATCTCTCACCCGATATTTCTCGCTGATAAATAATAAATTAACTAAAAAAAAAAAAGTACGGTTGATGTCACGGTTCTCCCATGTCCATTGTTCATTCACTGCGACATAAGCCGTGTCGTGTGTAAATGTGCGTACGATTTCGAGGCATCTATCACACAGGTAGCAGGTTCAAGACGGCAGAACAATGAATTGATTGGCGTTGACGAAGGTACAAATTTACTTTTGCACGTGTGTAAATCTCGTGCCAGAGAGCTCACCGAGATACGTAATGCGCGCTTTCGCTCCCGTCACGTTTTTGTAGTCGCGCCATACAACGCGGTCGACGCGGTATACGTTGCCGTGTCCATAATACGACTGTTTTACAAAAAATTATGTATAAAATTAAGCGGCAAGATTCGGGCGACGAGCTCATCGACTGACATTGACGAGGGTGTATTTCTGCAAATTTTTCTTCACGAGGCGCGTCGCTAAAATAAATTATACGTAAATCCGACGAGCAGACAGCTAATCTCGTTGACATGTTTGCAAACCGGTATAAACTTAATTTGCATAAAACATAAAACAGATGATAAAAAATATGTATATAATCTGCAAATATTTCTAACAAAACGAATGTCGCGCGACGTTAGAAGAATTTCATAACTTTAAGGAAATTTTAAATAAACGTCTGACAGAAAATATCAAATGAATTTGAATCATCGTTAGGTAATAAACAAGCAAAAAACGTAACAAATCTTTATAGAATCGATTTTTTAACAATATTCAGTATTCGAGTTCGTCGCTATTTATTTTACTGGATACGATTAGTTTCTTTCTATATAGTATACATATTTACACGTGATACAGGTATCATGTAGCATTCAAAAGATCTCTTTAAAATCCTGTTGTCTGCACGATTCAACGTAACAACACATAAACTTTGTCTCGCCTGTCGGCCGGTCTGTCACTTTAATTACATCACGTCAACCGTATGAGATCGTTCGCGAGACGATCGCTAATTAGAATGACATTATTGTGCGTGCTGCGAGATACTCTTGGAGACGGCTAGGCTGTGGCGTGCACCAAGTGACATGTCGAATGGCGCACGAGCCGCTGCTCCCGCTGACACTTGCGGGCGATTAACCTCGTTTCGAGGTGACGTCCTCGCTCAGGCCGGGGGCAAGGAGCACTCATTCGCTTGAATCTCGTGTTACCGAGTTATTGAGGCTCGTGCAATAACCGGCGCGAGTCAATTAACAAGGCGAAACGATTTCAAGCGGTGGCCCGTAACCGCGGCGTGCCTGCCGGAGTGAGTGTAGTATCTCCGCGCCGCGCTCAGCACGAACGACTCCCATGGCATCTCGTTAACAGATTTGCCCGGATGCATTTAAATTTATAATTTTTGTCTGTCGCGGTGCAGACACGCGAGTCCCGCGTCCGGCGGTCATAAATGGCATGCAGAAACAACAACTCGGAAACACCCCCGCGTGCGGTACCGCGAGATGATAGAATCGCCTTAATTAGCGAGCGCGAGAGAGACTTGAATGCCTCATCTGTTGTCGCATCATTGAATCGCTCTCGAGAACGCCGGGATAGCCCCGGTGTCGCGTTACGTAGCGCTCCGAAAGGAGACGCCGAAGGTCGGCCGCCAGGATCCGAGAGGATCTCTCAAGATTCGCATCTTTTCCTGGAAGGAAACGGCGACGGGCATTATCGTTATGCGAAAGCAAGTCCCTATTACAAGACACGTCCCGCGTGCATTTGATTCCCGCATGAAAGCTGCTCATCGAGCTCGTCGGGTGAGATAAGAATCCCGGATAGGGCGCTCCCGTCGTGCTTAATGCACCAGTCCGGTGCTGTGGACCAAGGTCCGCCGTTATTACTGGATTATATCTTCAATTGCTACTGTTCGCCGCGGGAAATTTGTCGTCTTGGCGAATAATGACATAATAAAAAAACTTATAACGTAATAAAAAAACTTAACGACGAAATAACAAGAATGTTATTAAATTAAATTCTAGTAAATGTCTAGGCGTTTCCTCGATTAACAATTAGAATAATAAAAGTGTACGTCGAGATCCAGGATGTTAAACTTCCAGACTGGGATGCAATTTCAGAACCTCATCCACACACATAAAGTCCGGCATAATAAGACGATACTAAATAAGTTGTAAAAGTTGCCGAGTTCCATTGCGTATTCGCGATGCGATACGTTTCCTGCAGCGTTCACTTATTTGTCTCGTTAAATCGGTGATGAAGGAGCATTTACCTATGTCCTCGAATCTTTCCAACGACAGACGGCGATTTTCGTAGCTCGACCAGGGCTGCATGCCTGCCTTTGTCTCAAGACAGGTTCCTGCGGGTCTTAGCGACCACCTGCTTGCGGCTGCTCCCGCCCCTTTTGTTCCGCGGGCGGATCCGCGAATACCGTAAAAAAAACCTTGCCCTTGCGTGCGTTCGCCACCGGGTAAAAAATCCACATTCCACGGAGACTGGTCGGGGAGAAATTTATAAAAGTCATACACACGGTTCGAAGACAGCACTCTGTATTCCAAGATCCGGGACGGTGGTAAAACTGAATTAATTGTCGAAGGGGGAGTGTGACGGACTTAAAAAGTGTGCAGCGGTCGAGTAATCTGGTTTACCTGACGCATAAATACGCATCGATCTACGTTTATTTTTTGCTCGTGGGCGCTGTATCGTCCGAAGAAGAAACATAATTGAACTTCTTGTACGCGTATATATCCAAATATGCAAATATATATACACATGCAATGAAGATAATCGTTAAATAAACGTGACATAATCAATATGAAGTGTGCAATGCAAAGCAGCTTTTTTATTAAAAGTCTTTACGACGAGATGCTCTCTCATACAAATGATCCGCGACTCTCCAGAAAATTTCAAGGTATTTCTTAATAATCGCGTTTTAATCACCCTGACTTTTCAGTCTTCGCTACGAGTCTATAGGGAACGCGATTCCCAGCATTTAATGCAACGTGGGTTCAATGACTTTTGGCTTTTCACACGATTCACTTTGTAATTGGATTAATCGGCCGTCAGGGGTTGTTAACGGAACGGGCACGATGTCTTCATACCCATTCATTAGACGTACAACGTAGTAACAAACCATTTCTCGAGCGACGTATTAATGAACGCCGACCTCGCGAGTTCCGCGTGTTCTCTTCTCTCAGGAAGAGACTACACTCGCGCTATTTATACAGGCCTGGAAGTCGTAGGAGGCAGAAAAAATCATCACGAGAGGAAGAGAAGTCGACCACTTGAGCACCACGCGATCACCGTAACAGGCCGGCCACACGTTTTCTTCTTCGATTTTTTTGTTGCCTCGTCGAGGAGAGGCTTACGTCACATCACGCTCCTCGCGGATCTGTTTTTTGCTCGTTTCTTCTTCCTCGGCGAAGAACGTCATTTCCGTGTTACCCGTACATCGCGCGTATATATTGCGTGATATACCGGTCTAACGTGCCTAATCATCCTCCGCAAACAAAACCGCAAGCACGACCTTGGCGGATAACGTAATACTACCGCGAGACGTAACACATATCTATAATAACATGCGGGATTACGATGACACTAGATGGCAATTTGTTTTCAAGTTAAGAAGAATGGCTTTTGAAGGGAAATCAGCTATCCATAATAAAAGTAATTTACGCATGAGTTATCTCGCTAAATCTACAATAATCTACGTCACTTCGTGATTAAGCATCATTATTAAGAAGAATCCGTTTATCTCTTTTATATTCAGAGTGTCATTAATTATGCACTACAGATTCGAAAATTTTACTTTTCTAGTAAAATATGATATATGACCATAAATCTCTTGCCAATTTCTTCCGTGACACCTCATCAAATGCTGTATGCAATTTTAGAGAGAATATAATATTTTACAATCAATTATTCGAACAGAAATGATTCTTAATCGTTGTACTTTTAACCGTAAAACTCATTTCGCGACATAAGTATAATTATTTTTGTAACTCGTTTTTTAGATTTAACGTTGAAAACTAAAATTTTTTAGACAAACACCCCGTCAATAAACACATATCATTAAGGAAATATTAAATTTATGTTTAACTTTGCAGATTTCGTTGTCGCAAATATTTCACAACATATACGCAATCGTATAATAAGTAAATATAAAATGTGAGACGAGTAAACAAGTAAACAATCGCTAATTACCAATTACATGTAATAAACTTCCAATTAGTATTCTAAATAAGTACTTTTCCGCATGTTAGATTCAACTGCAAAAGTATCCAAGAACAGGAGGTAAACAAGACCCAACGAACAATACATCGAATTCAATTAATTAACTTTCTCTTAACTGTGATATTATCACAGTAACACGTTCGTGACGTGCAACATGATTCTGATACGCTCGCTTAATTAGCGGGAGCTCGATCGAAAAAGAACGACTTGTTTCATAAGTTTAGGCGGCTCGCAAGAGTACCGTCTCTCTCCAGAGTCTTATCGGCACGTGCGATTCAAAGAGAAGCGATTGAAAGAGGCGTACACGTAACCATACGGGGGTCGTATGATTATGCCTTATTAATAAATCATTTTTGCTACAAAAGCGATACGAGACGGCGAGTATTGGTGAGTAATTTACGGCGGCGATTCAGCGCGCGGCTAATAGATTTTCACCATTAACTGCGTTGAAAAACCACGAGCGTCACGAGGTCGCGTGCGCGTGCGCGCGCAACGGCCGCATTAGGAATAATATTGCGCCAGATCTCGCGCGAGGAGTATGAAAATCGCCGGGGTTTGCTGCGTTTTACCTGGGAAAATAGTGATCCATCAGGTCCAGCTCGTTATAGCCGGCACGAACAATCGAGAGGCACGTTCTCGCGCGAGGCATCACCTGTCGCGCGAGCCGACAGATATTTGTCACGACGTTATGGTATTATTTGCGTAAGATCGCTGCCTTAAGAGAGAGAGAGAGAGAGAGAGAGAGAGAGAGAGAGAGAGAGGGAGGGGGAGGGGG